>NC_056749.1:424793131-425093131 GCF_019279795.1 Protopterus annectens
GAGACCATCTGTTAACTTTCCAAAGAAACCAACAGATTTTAAGTATTGCAGATTGTCCCATAAAGCCACCAAGTGAAAGTTTTAACAAAAAGGCTGAAGGATATGCCATAAGAATGGGCATTCAGAGATTCAGTTATTGGAAAATAACAAATGCAGTAGTTGATGCATGGTGAAGAATGATATGTATGATATGCAGTGTGTGCACAGAATGACATAAACCTCCTATAAATGGAAGCAGTGCAAAGTCTGTGTTATGGTTTTCATTACTTGTACTATCCATTTTCCCTATTTTTATCCAGTTAAGTACTCCTCCATTATGAATCCTTTCTTTTATTCTTTCTTTTTTTTCAATAAACCTAACACCCGCACAATCTCCTACTGAGATTCATCTTGATTTGCTTGGCATACATCAGATCTTTATTAATTCATCACCCCCAATCCCTGCTTATTTCCTAACCCATACCTTAAGTCATTTCTAAATCACATCCAAGAAAATTAAACACTCTCCCTTTCTCTCATACCAGCCTAGATGTTTATTTACTTAACAATGCATAACACATTCCAGCTTCTTATTTACTTCCCAGTTTCAGTCACAGCCTATACATAGGCCATAGTGGTGAATGCAGTAGACACATAGAAGGAGAGATATATAAATGGTAGGCCATTACTACAGAACCTGACTCTGGTGGTCCTGTCACCTCCATGCTGTTTTTCTCCTTCCCTTACTTCTGTAATGGCTGAACCAATGCTGCTTCTATGCTATATCAAAACCTGCTATTTTAATCCTCTAGTGATGTTTTATTATATGGTTGCCAGGTTTGGAACAGGACTAAGTAAATCTCCCTGTGTGGCACTGCAAGCCTGCAAGCTCAAAACAGTTAAATCTGTATTGGTTTATCACCTACTGAATTTCAGACTTTGGCTTCTGAAGTGATAATACCCAAAATGACAGCATCATGATGATGGTATGATGATTGTCCTACACTTGCATGATGAACAATGGACTAGGTGTTTACTACCAATCACATTTGTCTGACTTCCTTCTCCTAATACACGCTACTGTGAGGCAGCAAGATTGTTGTTTCTGCAAAAAGTGCTGAGTTCTTGTTTCAGGCATTTCTCCTTTTCTCTGCTGTTGTAAACGTATGGTTTAGTATACCTATGTTTGGATGTGTAGGAAGTTTATCTTTTACACAGGAGATGCAGGCGACATGCCCTGCAAAAAAAAGTATTTTTTAATCTGTTTGGGAAAGGTGTGGGGCAGCATTTTACTGATCATTTATGACAGATTACTGTTTTTCAAGCAGTCATGTTGTGATCATTTACAGGTAAAAGAACTGATAACATAGACTTGATCAGTAGAAGTAGAGCAAAAGATTTGACTGCAACATAATACTGTGTTAAATAATATAATTCCACCACAATAAACAAAACTAAACCCTGTAAAACATGATACCAAAATAGAGCTATGCATTGTGGCCTGTACTTTGAGTGTGCAAAATGATACTGCAGTGCAAACTGACTGCATGGAGATATAACATATACAGGACATAATCTGTATGATTTATCTAGACATTTTTCTTAGATTTTCTTTCTGAAGCCTCAAAATTTCTCTTCCTGTTAAATATCCTAAATATTTTATCTCTGCCACACCTAGCTTGCTCCTAGAGGCGCTGATTGTCAACCTGGCTTGCCTCAGAGACTCTATCACAACCTGCACATTAGCTTGGTGGGAGTTCCAATCCTTAGAGTGTATTACAACATTGTCAAGACAAAGGGCTGCATATTTGACAGGGGGCTTCATGACTTGTCCATTAATCTTTGAAAGGTCGCAGGGTACCATGTAGGCCAAAATGAGGAATACTATACTGGACAATCCCTCTGTGCTTGAAAATAATTTATTTTCCCTGGCTTCAGCTGTTCGAGGGACTTGCCAGTCCCCTTTTGAAGATCCAGTCTGATTAAGAATCTTGACTTCCCTGTTTTTTCCTATGAGTTCATCTACTCTAGGGTTTAAATAGCTATTAAATTACAAAATGCTATTTGTCTTCCTAAAATCATTACAGAACCTGGTTGTTCCAACAGGCTTTGAGACTAAAACTTTGAGGCTGTTCCACTTGCTTTGTGACTCTTCTGTCACCTCCATATTAATTTACACACACACACACACACACACACACACACACACACACACACACACACACACACACACACACACACATATATATATATATATGTATAACATATTTATGTAGATATATATATATATATATATATATATATATATGTATGTGTATATATGGGTCTACCTGAGATGGTCGACAAGCCATTTGATCGACTTTCATTTTGTCGACAATTCATTTGGTCGACAGGCAGATTTGCCCCCCTCCCCAATGTTGTGCGACCCTGGAGTTGATATATATAGTTAGGCGGGGTGTGGGGGCAAAGCCCCCCACATAACATGCTTGTCGACCAAATGAATTGTCGACCAAATGAAAGTCGATCAAATGGCTTGTCGATCATCTCAGGTAGACCCGTATATATATATATATATATATATATATATATATATATATATATATATATACATGTTTACTATCACACTTCTCAAAATTACTCGGTTGATTAATGACTTAATAAAAAAAAATACTGAAAATAAAAACATCGCTGAGGCATAATGATGAAAACAGTAATGTCGACACATCCATATTTGAGATTGTCGACAGTACCCAATGTACGTTGCAGTCCAGTGATTTCCAGCCAACATTTTAACATTTTGCAGGGTGGCAAGCCCCCCCCTTGCACCCTCCACACCCACTGCTACTTTTATATATATATATATATATATATATATATATATATATATATATATATATATGTATATACAAACTCCATGATCACACTACAGTGAGGAAATGGGTACTTTCACAGTGTGATCTCCAAGCAGAACATCTACCTCACAACAGCAAATGCACACTGGTAATCATTGTTATGGACTTGACCATTTTCGGTTCGGTGTCACAAGAACTGGAAGACAGCCTTTTGCCCATCCCAGTTCAGGTGACTGACATTTAAAAATGTGATTGTAAACCATATATATATATATATATATATATATATATATATATATATATATATATATATATATATATACATACACACACACAGACACATATATTTATATATATATATATATATATATATATATATATATATATATACACACACACAGACACATATATTTATATATATATATATATATATACATATATATATGTATATATATACAGCATATATGTTCATATATATATATATATATATATATATATATATATAGTATTTTTCTTCTATAGCCTTTCTCCATGACTCTAGTGTTATGTAAGTTTTAAATTTAACCTTTTCCTTTGTAATGGTATCAATATAGTGTTCGGTCAGGAAGTTCTGAAAGCACTTTCTTGTTTCTTAAAGGAGATGAATTTCATTTCTCCTACAATATGGCACTATGAATTGTTTAGGTACCAAAAATCTGCCTATAGTTTATAAAACTTCAATTTCCTTGCCTTGGAATCAAAGGAAGGGAAAACCCACCCACCATTTTATTTTCTCATTTGACAGAGGTATATGTCTCCACCTGTATGATATATCACAGACACACAGAAATGTAGCTTTCCCTGTCAGATACTGCCCACAATGTAACATAGGCAATCAGTTCTGTTGTTGTCAGCAGCTGCTATAAAAAGATATGCAGAGTGGTATGAACGCGTTTTCTACTACCTTTGCTGTACAGAGGAAGAGAAATAGTGTTACCACTTTTCTCTCTTCCTGCAGAGCAGGAGATGTGTAAGATGCCTCTAACTCATACTGCTGCTACTATATGTCAGTAGGATGGGAGGAAAACATTATTTCCTTATGACTCATATGATTCATATAATGGGGGACTTGAAATGGATTATGGGAAGGAGATATGAAAGTACTAAAATAATATTACATTAATATGACAGGGCTCCAAATAATCCATTTTATGGAAAACATAGTAACATTTTATAAGAAGCACCTATAGTGATTTTGATGCATTGAAATATTTCAGAAAACAAAGATACAATGGAAAAATGCATTCCTAAGTTAAAATTTCCTTTAACAGAAATTACTGTTAAACTGCTGATGTGGCATAGTGGTATATTGCTCTGACTGTAGTGCATAGGGTCCTGGGTTCAAGACTTACCAGTGAAATGCATGGTGGTAACACAACATTTTAGTACCTACCTATGAACATATATGTCAAGCAAAGTTCCTCATTAGCACTCTTCAAGTAAAATATTGATGAGTGGATGGGAAATAGCTGGCTTTAAACCAGGCTATTAAGTTGCCAGTCTTTTCCCTATTCCTCAATATAGGGAGAAGGGAACTCGCATTATTGCATGTTCCCAGGCAGTTGAGCTTATACCTGCATAGAACCAATGACCAGAGGAAGGCTGACCAGCTGTTTATTTTGATATTGACAAGGACAGGTATCCAATACATTTTTGAATGGTTAGCTCACAGCAACTACCCTTAGCTGTTCTGCCTATAGGAAGGGCTTGTCAGGTTACATTCCACCAGGGCCATAGCAGCTACTGCAGCTTTTATTAGAAGAGTAGATAAGTTGAGCCATTTTTGAGGCCGCCGTTGGACTGTCAGTGCATAGCTTTTCTAAGCATTGCAGACTGAACATGATATTCAGGGGGGAGGGCAAATATTGCTACTGTTTAGCAAGGAATCCTAAGCCTGCTACAGGGAACTGACCAGCATCCCAGTATGAAAGGTCAGATTTGCAAATCTTATCAGTTTGTGACTGCAGTAATGATCCACATAAATAACTGCATTTGTTTAAGTAACTTACAGTAGATGTTCTAGTCGGTGGTGCAGCAGTTAGCGTTGCCGCCTCACAGCAAGAGGTTCTCCGGTTCGATTCTTGATTGGGGTGCCTTCTGTGCAGAGTCTGCATGTCCTCCCTGTGGTAGCGTGGGTTTCCTCCGGGTGTTCTGGTTTCCTCCCACATCCCAAAGACATGTAGTAGGTGGATTGGAGACTCTAAACTGGCCCTAGGTGTGAGTATATGTGTGCCTTTTGTGGAAGGTTGGGCGCTAGGCTGGCAACTCGACACCGTAAAACTCCACTGCCAGTCATAAGTGAACTGATGATCCGCTGTGGCAACCCCTAACCCCTTTGGATAAGCCAAAAGAAGAAATGAATGCGAAATAGGAAATACACCTCAGGGATCACTTCTGTGGCTCTGCACGACAGGGGCACAGGAAAATAACTTTCTTGGGTGGCATAAGCCAGGGAACCTTGTTGGCTAGGCTTACTTAGGCCCTTGGACTGATAGCCTAGTACCTACCTATGAACCAACGTGAAAAAATTTTCTGAATGAAATTTAAAGGTCACGCTGCTAAACGCTAGGAGTCTTAACATGAAACTGCACTCATTGCAAGCATTCCTCACCCTGGAAGATGCTGATATTTGTGCAATCACTGAAACCTGGTTCAAAGCTGTGGAGCGAACCCCAGCCTTACCACGTTACTTGTCCTAACATACTTTCAGACCCCAAATGGAGGGCTACAAAGCCAAAAGCGGTGGAGTTTCAATATTTATCAAAGACATACACATCACCAGGCTGGTCAAACAGTACAACACACAGGAGACACTCCAGGTGCAGTTAACTGTTGACAAAACACCTATTCAAATCATAGCTAGCTACAGACCCCCAACCCTGACTCAGGAGGCCCACTCCACCTATTTGGACTTACTGGAATTCATCAAGATTCAACCCTCTACCCTGATCCTGGGAACATTGACTACCCAACCATAGATTGGAAGACCTATTCTAGCTCAAACATGAACGCCCAGAGATTCCTCATCTTCGTCAATGCCAATGCATTGGATCAGCTAGTTGACACCCTCACTAGAGAAAAAAATATCCTGGACCTGGTACTAACCAACATGAGTAGCCACTGTAGCACCCCTACAGTGTCATCCTCCTTGGTAAGATCCAACCATAAAGCAATCACTTTTAAAGTCACCATCTCCCCTGACCCCCCCCCCCACCACCACCACCACCTTACCAGGGTCAAACAAAAAAACTTTTCCAAAGCTAACTACAACCTCCTGAGAGCAGGTATAAGCAGCTTCACAACCACCATCCCTTCAGTTGGAACAAGCACTAATGCCCAAGCCTACATCAAAACACTTTATGAGCACCTATATAGCTGCATGGACTCAGCAATACCTGACAGGACCAAATCATCTTCCTCAAAGAAGAGTAAACCTGTCTGGTGGACAGCAATAAACAGACTCTATAATAAAAGGAAAGAATTGCTGTCCTGGACCAAGAAGGAGCAGGTGCCAAGTTGGAAGCAATCTCTCCTTTGTCTGAACAAGCAAATAAGGTCATTGGTGAAACCCTCTAAGGCTAACATCAATTGCAAAGTGGCCACATCCACTAAGGACAATCACAAGGCCTTCTTCCCAAACATTTTCAATCTCAAAGGTAACTCCCAAATCTCCTGTGACTTGGTGGTCAAGAATACCACATAGACAAATGCTGTAGATATCCAACCTGCTGGCTGACAAGTTCAGTGAAACCTTCACCCTCCTGCCCTCCCATCAGTAAACCAGGACATCCCTAGCACCTGCCCCCTCTCCTCATCACCAGGGAGCAGGTCATTAAGGCACTCTCAAAGGCAAAAAATACAGCCTCCATGGGACCTGACAACATCCCTGGCTGTGTCCTACATGAACACAGGCAAGAGCACTCAACACTACTAGGCACCCCATTCAACCAAAGCTGGTGAACTGGTTTCATCCCAGCAGAATGGAGGACAGCCACTGTCATCCCTCTACACAAAGGTGGAGCATCTACTGACCCTGGCAATTATAAGCCCATCAGCCTAACTAGCCTAATCTGCAAGTCCATGGAATGCATTATCATGGACCTTATAAACAAGGACATTGGCAACCTCCAAACATTTGATCCCACACAGTTTGGTTTTGTCAAAGGGAGATCATGCCTGTTAAATATGGCCACCTTCTTTAAAACCGTCACCAAAGCCATGGATGATGGGAAGACAGTGCACACCACCTACTTTGACCTAGCCAAAGCCTTCGACACTTTTCCTCACTTGGGCATAATAGATAAACTCTCCTAGCTAGGCATCAACCTGTATGTTACCAGATGGGTAGCTAACTGGCTCACTGATAGAACCCACTTAGTCAAAATAGGGGAAGCCACCTCTGATAGTAGACCCGTAACAAGTGACATAACCCAAGGATTGGTCTTGAGGCCTCTACTGTTTGGGATATACTTTTCTGAGGTGCAAGCTAAAACCAGTGGTCTGTGGCTGACCAAATTTGTAGATGACTGCAAGCTGGGCATTGTCATAAATTCCCCTAGTGATGTGAACATCCTCCAAGAGGGCCTTACCCAAACTAATAACTGGTGCCAGAAGCATGGCCTCAAACTGAATGCCAAGAAATACATCATTATTCCCACTAATTATCACATTAATAACAATGTACTAAACACACAATCAGTTGTGAGGGACTTGGGCACCCAGGTTGATAGCAACTTGACTTTTGACCACCACATTGCCTACGTTGTATGGAAGGCTTTCTACATGGCCCACCTCATAAATAAGGATATTTCATCCAAGAACAAGGCGGTCATAACATCCAGGTACTCCTCACTTATCAGACCCATTATTGAGTATAATGCCCCCTTCAGAGTGTACCTTGCCAAGGACATGCAGCAGTTGGAGAGACCGCAGAGGTTCCTAACCAGGAAAATCCAGGGTCTCAAACACCTGTCCTATACAGATAAGCTAAAAGCCCTGTCCCTCTACTCAGTCTCATACAGACTGTTCAGAGGTGACCTGTGTCTGGCATACAACGCCATCTCAGACCCAGCCTTGATGGAGTTGCTGCTTATCCGTAAGTCAAACTCCACTTGTGCAACATGCACACAAGGCCTCAACCTTGTCTGTGACATTAATAGAACTTATTGGTGGGATAGATCTGTGTCCCAATGACTCACCCATCTGTGGAATAGGCTCTCCATGTCAAGCAGAGTACCTCACTAGCCATCTTTAAGAAGAACCTGGAAGAGTGGATGGGAAACAAAAATATACCCCTGGGATCCCACCTGTATCCGTGCTGGACAGGGAAAACAGGTCCTGACTTTGTGGGAACATGGGTGAAATTCTTGATGAGGCTTATAAGGGTTTCCAGTCCAATAGCCTAGTATTGTCCTATGAACCTATGAACCATATCTTTGTTATAGTGTGTCATTTATCTACATACCAAGAATAAACAACTGATACTAACATAAAACATGAAATAATTTTAATATCAAAAAACGCAAAGCTTTCAGGTATAAAATACCCTTCCTCAGTGCTGACAATACACACTGAGGAAGAGTATTTTATACCTGAAAGTTTTGCATAATTTTAACATAAAAAACGCAAAACTTTCAGGTATAAAATACCCTTCCTCAGTGCTGTTGATACAGAGTGAGGAAGAGTATTTTATACTTGAAAGCCTTGCATTTTTTGATATTAAAATTATTTCACATTTTACATTAGTATCTGTAGTTTATTCTTGGTATTTTATGTATTTTTACCACTGAGTTTTTACTCTGACTGTGTTTTTGCTTTTGGACTTGGTTCATTTACCTAGATTGCAGGCACAGAGAACATTTTTGTTTCTCCACCAGTTCTATCAGAATCTGCTCTTCTCTGCATGATTTCATAATGTTGGTATGGTATATCCATTCTGGTCTTCTCTACCCAGCTCATCTAACCCAGTAGTTAACATCATTTAATGCTTCCACTCTTTCAAATGGACCCTGAAATTTAGCCAAGAAATTTTTTTTCTTCTGAGGGAACCAAAACCAACACCTGATCTCTAACTCTGAATTCCCCAGTCCTTGCATTTCTATTATACACCACTTATGTAGACTTACATATTTCCAAGTATTTCTTGTGATAGGGTATCATAGGTTCATAGGTTTATACTAGGCTATCTGCCCTAAGGCATTTATAAGCCTAGCCCAAAGTTTTGTGGCTTACGCCACCCCTTATGTTAAAAAATATTTTCCCCTTTAGTTTGTTTTGCCTCTGTCCAGCAGTGACACAGAGATGATTCCCGGGGTAAACCTACGATCTCCCATCCACCGGTCAAGATTTCTCTTGAACAGAGCCAGCAAGGTGCTCTGCCTCACATGGACCGGGATTTTATTCCACAGCATAGGGAGTCTCTGAGTGACAAATCTATCCCTCCAGCATGTCTTATTTATATCCGTGCTAAGGTTTAAGTCGCTTGCTCTAGTGGATCTGGTAGATTTGGATTTTTTGAGGTGGCGCATGTCCATTAATTCCGGGTTGGACATGGCCTTGTATGTCAGGCACAGGTCACCTCTGAGCAGACGGTATGCGACTGAATAGAGCTGGAGTTTCTTCAGTCTGGCAGCATATGACAGATTTTGGAATCCCTTTATCCTTTTGGTGAGGAACTTTTGGGGTCTCTCCAATTGCTGCAGGTGTCGGGTGAGATACATCCCGAATGGGGCATTGTACTCGATCATTGGTCTGATAAGTGAAGAGTACAGGGGAACAATGACCTCACTTGATCTGGATGTGAATCCCTTCATGATCAGGTGGGCAATGTAGAAGGTCTTTCTAACCACTTTAGCAATGTGAGTGTCAAAAGAAAGGCCACTGTCAACCTGGGTCCCCAGGTCCTTGATAACCTCTTCTGTGCTTAGTGGATTGCCACCTATATGGTAGCTTGGGGTTACCTTGTTTTTCCTGAAGGGTATGACTATACATTTTTTGACATTTAACTTCAGGCCATGGCTCTGGCACCAGCTATCAGTTTCCGTGAGACCCCTCTGAAGGATATCTGTGTCCGATGTACTTTCCACTATGGCGCCCAGTTTGCAGTCATCTGCAAACTTTGTCAGCCATAGTCCTCCTATGTTTGCCTGTACTTCTGAGAAGTAGATGCCGAACAACAGGGGGCCAAGGACTGAGCCCTGTGGGACACCACTTGTGACCGGCTTGGAGTCTGACATGGTGCCAGCAACTCTGACCCTGTGGGTTCTGTCCTTTAGCCAGTTTGCAACCCATATGGGTTTACATTTAAGCTGGTAAGTTTCTCTATAATACCTGAGTGGGGTATTGTGTCGAAAGCTTTTGCAAGGTCAAGGTAGGCTGTATGGACTGCCTTTCCCTCATCAATGGCCTTGGTGACTGTTTCGAAGAAGTCGACCAAGTTCAAAAGGCATGATCTGCCCTTGACAAAGCCAAACTGGGTCGGGTCCAATGTCTGCAAGTCCCCTATGTCTTTGTTTATGAGTTCCATTATGATCCTCTCCATAGCTTTGCAGACCAGGCTTGTTAAGCTTATGGGGCGGTAATTACCAGGGTCCGTAGAGGCACCGCCTTTGTGGAGTGGGACCACAGTTGCCGTACGCCACTCCTTGGGCATGTATCCTGTGGTAAGGCTAAGATTAAACAGCTGCCTTATGTGCGGGTTTAGTTCCTCATTGAGTTCATGTAGCACACAGCCGGGGACACCATCCGGTCCCATTGATGCTGTGTTTTTAGCTTTAGAGAGAGCAGCTTTTACCTGCACATTTGAGATGTCTGGGAGGCTACACTCCACTGGGATAGTTATCTCTCCTTTTGGGGGGAGAGGGGGGTGAAGTTTGCACTGAACCTGTCCGCCAGTATGTTGGCAATGCCTGTGGGTTCAGTGATTTTTGTATCATTTTGGACTAATTCTGAGCATATCTGGGAGATTCCACCCAGGTTTCTAACATAGCTGAAGAAGGCCTTATGATTGTCTTTTGAATCTATGGCAATTTTTCTCTCAAAGTTGGCCTTGGATGATTTTATGAGTGCTCGTATTTTCTTTACTAATAATGATCAAGGATGTCTTCTCTTTTATGGATTTTGCTCTATCATGTAACAGCTTTCTCCTCTTATTGTAAAGTTTGTTTATGGCTGTGGTCCACCAGACTGGATGTTTGCCCTTGGTGGAAAGAGTCTTGGTTTTATTAGGGATTGCCTGATCCATGCAGTCCTGGAGGTGTTCATAGAAGGCATTTGTAAGGGCTTCCGCAGCTTGGGTTGTGGTTTCCAATGGCTCGGGTCCTTGAAGGATACCACACCAGTCTTGAGTAGTGTGAAGTTTGCTTTAGAGAAGTTCTTCACTGTGGTCTTTTTTGTTTGGGGTGGGGCGGGATGTGGATTTCCAGTGAGATTAGTTTATGATCTGATCTCACCAATGAGGGATATACCTTCGGTGTGGAGCATTTTGTCCCCATGTTTGTGATGATGAGATCTAGTATATTTTCTCCTCTTGTGGGAACGGTGACTAGTTGTTCCATGGCATTTGAATTTATGAACTCCAGGAACCTTTGGGCTAAAAAGTTGGGGCTTGAGTAATGTTCCCAGTCTATATTCGGGTAGTTGAAGTCACCCAATATAATGGTATTTGGAGATACATTTATACCCTCCAGTGTCTTCAGGAAGGCTGTGTGGGGTTCCTGAGTTTGAGAGGGTGGCCTGTAGCATGCTACAAATTGTAGAGCAGTTTTGCCTATTGTTAATTGCACCCGGATGGTTTCCGATGCTTCGTGCGTTGCCACCAACCTGGAAGTGTGGGTATCCTTGATGAATATGGATACACCCCCTCCTTTTGTGGTGTGGTCCGGGTTTTGGGGCTGGAACGCATGATATGAGGTAAAACCTGATAGTGCCGGGGTGCTCTCAGGAGCCTTGAACCAGGTTTCAGTTACAGCACAGACATCGATGTTCTCCATACTGAGAAGGGCCTCGAGTGCGTGCATTTTGAGATTTAGACTTCTGGCATTGAGCAGCATTACCCTTAATTTCTTCCCATTTTTGTTTTCTAGGGTGGTAGGTTTAGAATTTGAGCCTTGCCTAAAAAGGCACTATGGGGTGGCAAGAGCCTTAGCCAATATCCGAATCCCAGGGATGACAGGTGCAAGCCGTCTCTTGGCAGCGTGGCTTGTCAAGCATGTCATCCCAGGCAGACAGACACTGGATCCCCTTTGAATGACACCAGAAATTAAGCCAATTATTAAAGCTGATCATCTTGTCTCTATGTTGTGGCATCATTCTTGGTGAAGGAAGGATACTGCTCAGGGTCAGGGTCATACCTGCCTGGGCTACATAATCAGAGAGCTCCTCTATGTCTCTTTTCATGTAGTCCAGGGAGGTACATCTCAGGTCGTTCACACCAGCATGGACAATGACTGTCATATTTGTACTTGCTGTGGAGTGACCCGAGTGCTTGTGTTATGTGGCGGATTCTAGCACTAGATAGGCAGCTTACTGTGACCCTCTCCTTATTCAGCCTGGTGAGTGGGACGTCAGTGTGTCTGACTATGGAGTCACCTATGACAAGTATGTTTGGTGTTGTATTTGGCCTTAAGGGCTGTGACTGCTTTGCACACTGATTTTGTGGTTTATGTGTTGCCTGTGGTGTGTCATGAGGTGGCAGTTGCTTGGGTGTCTGCTTTGGAGGCCTCTGCTGTTTAGGTAAATTTTTGCTCAGAGCCTCCGAGTATGTCTTAGTGTGTTTATGTGTTTGATTCATTGTTGTGATAGCTTTATGTGAGACTGGTTTTGTGGTGTGTGTAATTGCCTTCTCCTCCTGTCTGGTCTTGCCAGTCCTGAGTTGAGAGAGCTCAGCCTCCAGTTTGGCCAAATAGCTGCATCTCTCGCAAGTATTTGTGTTATGTGGGAGGAGGAGAAGGTTGTCTGTGTACATGAGGCAATTGTAACATTGCCTCAATATTCCCAGATTCACCAACTGGACAGGGGAGGACGCCAGCATCTGGCCCTTCGACATGCTAGAGAAATTAAGAAGTTAGGGGTGTAACTGAATAAGAGACGACTTAGTAAGGAAGTGGGTACTCCTGGGGGGGGTTTCGCTAGTGAGGGACTTTGTATAATACAGAAGTGCTAAACCTGAAAAGAAGATGCTTTTAAGACAAGTGCTGAGCTTTTTTTTTTTTTTTTTTTGGAGTACAGTAAATGACCCCACACAAGAGTGCTAGGCCAAAGACAGAAAATATGCAAGTTTTGAGAAAAAAAACGATTTTAAAATTAAGTGCAAACAGGAAATTCAGTAAATAGCTTTTGGTTGTGCTCTAAATACAGCTACTAATGCAGAAATCAAGTTTAACAAGCCAGAAAATGCTCAAACTAGGCAACTATGCAGAAAAACTTAGCAAATAAACAGAGGAAAAATACTTAAAATCTCAAAAGTGGCTCCTTTCTTCTCTCAGCATTTTCTCCTCTTGGTGGGTGCTTCACCAACAGCCAACAAGCCTGAAAGGACGCCAAAACCACGAGGCAACTAGGTTTTAAGAGAGGACTACAGCAAACAAGGTGTACCAATTACAGTAAGAAACAGTTGAAATATGCAGGCACTATAAGCCTTTAACCAGAAATTCCCAGCTCAGAAGGGCAGAGTCCAGCCTCTCCTCCCACAAGAGTGCAGACCACGAACCTTCTTAATGTAAAATAACTGGCCTGAAGCCCACGTGCTTAAACCAGAACTAATACACTTTTAGAATAACAGACACTGAGCCCTCAATCAGCAGTTCCCAACTTAGAAGGATGTAAGCCACCTGTCCTGCCACCACAGTGCAGGCCACAAACCTTCCTAATGTAAAACAACTGGTCTGAAGCCCAAGTGCTTAATCCAAAAGACTTAGAATGATAGCTACACTTTAATCAAGTTACTACCAAGCAGTAATAAATACAATTGAATACTTTGAAGAATGCCTGGAATAGTGCTTAAGTTATACAAACAAACTAGATTCAGCAGGCCTGGATCTAGTCTACGCTAAAACAAACAAGGTGTACCAATTTCAGTAAGAAGCAGTTCAAATATGCAGGCACTATAAGCCTTTAACCAGAAATTCCCAGCTCAGAAGGGCAGAGTCCAGCCTCTCCTCCCACAAGAGTGCAGACCATGAACCCGTTTAATGTAAAATAACTGGCCTGAAGCCCAAGTGCTTAAACCAGAATTAATACACTTTTAGAATAACTGACACTGAGCCCTCAATCAGCAGTTCCCAACTTAGAAGGATGTAAGCTACCTGTCCTGCCACTACAGTGCAAACCACAAACCTTCTTAATGTAAAACTACTGGTCTGAAGCCCAAGTGCTTAAACTAAAAGGCTTAGAATGAGTTGCACCAAGAAGTAATAAATACAACTGAGTGCTTTTAAGATGACGCAAAAGCAAAATAAATTAGGAAGAAATACAAATACAGTAAAAGCAGAATTTTTTTTTCAGAAAAGTAGCAAAAACAGTAGTAAAAACAATTCACATGCAGTACAAGCTGGCACACTTGAGTATGTAGCAATATTAGTCCACACACAGTTTGAAAAAAAGTAATTAAATTAAAAAGGAATAAAAGTACCTGCCACATAATAACCCAAAGGACTTATCCATGTTGAGGCTTGTTGTACTCCTATAATGGCAAATAAGAGGTAGGGTACTAACTGTCCCAAGTTTTTACAATATTTGTCAATAAATTTATTTTCAGCATGGATTTTGATGTTTTGTCAAAATCGTCCACTAACCAATTTACCTAGAGATGATGCACTGAATTTGTTAATTGCTTGACCTTAAAGCAGTGGTTGAGCTGGTGCAATATTCTGGACAGTGACTATCTCCTTAATCATACTTTCTCTACAAAATAATAAAATGAGACTAACTATTAGCTATAGATTTACAATTCAAAGGATCACAGGATCAGAGGAGATTACTGGGCTATTGACCCAGAGGTTATTTTAAGCCTAGCTGTTTCATCCCAATATAATACCTTAGAAATGCTATTCAATACATAAGACTGCATTTAGTGATGACTGCCTATGTCCAGGAGGGTTGTGGGCTCTACTCTATCCCCGGTAAGAATTTACAGTACCCTATCCACTCATCCAGGTTCCTTTTGAACAGTGTCAAAGAGATGCTCTGTTTCGTATGAATTGGTAGCCTGTTCCAAGGACATGGCAGTCGCTGGGAGATGAATCTGTCCTGCCAGCATGTCTATTTAAGTCGCAGGCCATATTTAGGTCCCTGGAACAGGTAGTTCTAATCTCATTTGATTTATGGATATGCAGCAAGTTCATTAGGTTTGGGTTTTGAATTGCTCTGTAGGCCATGCATAAGTCTCCCCTAAGATGTCTATATGATACGGAGTATTGTGGCAGGGACTTTAGTTAGTCTACATAAGGCACATGCTGGAGCCCCTTGATCTTCTTTGTTAGAAACCTCTGAAGTCTCTGTAATTGCTGCAGGTGCTCAGTATGATACATGCCAAATGGGGCATTATACTCAATTATGGGTTGGATAAGTGTCGAGTATGTGGGAGTGATAACTTCTTTTGCTCTCAAGGTGATGCCTTTACTAATCAAGTATGCTATGTAGAAAGCTTTCCTTACTACAGTAGACACATGGTGGTTGAAGTTAAAGTCACAGTCAACTTGTGCTCCCAGGTACCTTACCACCTCATAGGTACTTAGCAAACCTCTCAACTGTCCAAATTTATGCAGAATGTCCAGATTTTTGCCTCATATTTTTGGTCTGTTCCTCATAAAATGTGTGTTTTTCTAGCAAATCACTGGGATGATCTGAGGACTGAAGTCACCAAATAATGACATACATTTGAGTTTCAGACTTCAAATCCCTCAGAAAAATGTATGTTAACCAAACCCTGTTCCTTTAGCAACTTTCGAAGTTTATAAGAGCAATATTTAAAATCTGTCCCTATTTTTGGGCCTTTGTCCCCCCATTTTGTCAGGCTTTGTCCAGATTTCCTGCATTAAGAGGTTGAGAGGTATGATACTTAGGGTATTGTTGATTTGATGGTGTGAGGGGACATTGTTTGTGCCAAAGGGAATGATGATGCATTTCTTTGCATTCAGTTGGAGGCCATGACTAATACACCAGTCACTGGTATAAGTGAGACTCTCCTGGAATATACTGACATCATTTGGGGATTAAATTATTGCACCTTGTTTGCAGTCATCTGTAAACTTGGTCAGCCATAACCCTTTAGTTTTGACGTGAACTTCTAAGAAGTTTATACCAAACAGTAGGGGGCCCAGCACTGACCCCTATGGTACTCCACTGGTAACAGGTCTGCTGGTTGATATGGAGTCACCGATTTTGATAGTGTGTGTCCAGTTTGTTTTAGCCTGTTTAGAAGACAGCCTGGGATGTTGTCTGGTCCCATAGAGGCTGTGTTTTTAGCCTTGGACAAGGATTTGAGGACTTGCTCTTCAGATATGTAGGGTGGAGGGGGAGTTTGTGGGAAGGTTTGTTGTAAGTTAGGAGGGAATAAATGATTGAAAGTTTTGCCAAACCTATCAGCTACCAGGTTTGCTATCTGTGTTGGGTCAGTGCTCCATCAAGCAAACCTAATCTAGCTAATACAGCAATATTCCCTTTTACAGTGATAGCATCACTTCTCTGACATCAACTCTCCCTCCAAGAATGGCAAAACACTCTCTTTGAATGGATTTATTTTAGTCCTGCTTTTATAAGCATTGCTTCATCAAGAAAACCTAGTCTAGATAATACAGTAAAGTTTCTTCCAGCAACCTTCCCTTTTACAGTAATGGCATCACTTCTCTGACATCAGCTCTCCCTCCAAGAATGGCAAAGCACTCTCTTTGAATGGATTTATTTTAGCACTGCTTTTTTAAGCATTGCTTCATCAAGCAAACCTAGTCTAGCTAATACAGCAAAGTTTCTTCCAGCAACCTTCCCTTTTACAGTGATGGCATCACTTCTCTGGCTAATATAACAAAGCCTCCTCTCTTTTCTTAAAGAAATATTTTTATTTACCTTATATGCTTAAAGGAGGCACTTCTTATTTACAGTATCAGTCTAAATTGCACACTTTACACAAATATAACATTATTCACATTATTTACATTTATTTAGACATCTTATTTTGTGAGATCTACCATGCTATGCTATTACATACACATACACATGCATACATACATGTATGTGTGTGTGTGTGTGTGTGTGTCTATACACACACACACACACACACACACACACACACACACACACACACACACACACACACACACACACACAGACACACGGGCATATATTGATTTATCAGAATTCAAAAACATCAGCATTGAAGTGATCAATGCCAGCATATAAAAAATCAACACAGCAAAAAAGTAAACATAAAAAAAAATTGAAACATTCAAAAAGAAACAGACAGTTTCCTTTTGGAATCTGATCACCAAAACCCTAATACATAAGCAGACAAAGTTTGTCTGAACCATAGTAGTGTTACTGAGGATTTTTTTTCAAAGATATAGTACAGGGTTGAGGTTAGGGGCAGGGGCATGGTTAGGGATAGGGTTAGCAAACTTCACATCCCTGAACCATGTTACTACCACCTACTAACCCTAAACCTGACCCTACCCTGGTCGCAAAGCTAACTCTGCACCTTACTTTTGAAAAACTCTTTCTGTAGCACTAGTGCTACTCAAGACAGCTCAAAAACACATGCACACATGGACACACACACAAAACACACACACACACGCACACACACACACACACACACACACACACACACACACACACACACACACATCTGCACCAACACCCATGCACTATACCCTCATCACAAAATGCATGGTTCACATTTGTACACTGAGTCAAATCATGATAACATGGGGTCCTAGGCAGGGTAAAGTACCACCCACCATCCCATGCAGCCATATCAATATCCCATTACTTGACTGTCTCTCACTAATTTGATCCAAAGCCATATCAGCAAACAGTTTAGACTACAGAGTATGTCCAAATAATTCATTAATTTAAAGCAGAAACATGGATATCATAAAAACACGGTTTCAGTATGTGACTACACCTTCTTCATTACATTTAAAAAGTATACTCACATGAGTACAATAACTATGCAAATACAAAAAGGCACTGTTTAAAATTGAAATAGATACAACACTGTTAAATATAACAGTCTTGTAAAAACAACTAAAACTGGCTACCAATCATTTAATTCTATCTTCTTTTGGCTTTTACCGGTTATGGGTCGCCACAGCAGAACTCTGGTCTGCTAATGACTGGCAGTGCATTTATACGGTGCCAGATTGCCAGCCCGATGCCCAACCTTTCAAAGAAGGCACACCCATTCACTCACGCACCTACCTGCATGTCTTTAAATGTCACTCGACGCGGGGAGGACATGCAGACTCCACACCAATCATTTAATCTGGAAGTAAATAAAGGCCCAAGTATAACAATCCAAAATTCCACTCTATCAGATCATTTCTGTAAGTCAAAACAAGTTGAAATCATAGGTTTGATCCTGTCAATAACCATAAAATGAAAAACAATATTTTAATGTCTAATTTGATGTCGATATATAACATTTGATATACAACATTTTAAGTCACTAATATGTTCAAAAACTCTAGTTTTAAACTATCGGGAAGTCTTCCCTTCATAAAATGCTGAACAATTACATATATAATTCATTCACTACAACAAGTAATGATATGTCTAATTATCAAAGACTCCAGGACTATTAGCAGAGGTAATCTGATGATTTTTCGTAATGTACTTGAATGCTGAAGAAGATACACAAGAAGAACTACTCCTTAAAACATCACCAGATACGGTTCTTTGATTTAATTGTGCCATAGATTTACCCTTCCTATTCAAAATGTTTATATTTCTGTGGAATCAGTGCAGCAATATCAATATCATTCTTTAGCCACCCCCAATATTTATCTATTATGACTTTAAAAGATGTAACATTAAAACTCTACATTGTTAAAAACAACAAATCAGGCTGATTATGAGAACTTCTGTATGTAATCCAAAAATTCCATTCTGTCCTTTAAATAAGCTTTATATTTAGCTTTCATAACTGAATTATCTGTGTAACCCCTGTTTAATAAGCATTGTATTAATTCATCCGGACATCTTTGACATCTTTGAAATTTAACTTGTGTAGAACATATATGCATAACTATAAAATTGAGAAAGGGATACATTATCACAAATATGCTTGGGATGATGCTAATAGGTACAAATAAGAGTATTTGTAAATATATTGAGACGATATAATGTAGTCATAACCCCACCTTCATCATATTTTGGAACTAGCACACGCACATCCAAAAAAGTATAGAATTCAGTTCAATTTGAACAGTAAATTGAATACCCATTTATTTTCATTTAAATAAGTGACAAGTTCTTGTAAATCTACTGTATTACCCATTCAAATGAGCCTGCAATTATCTAAATAACAATGCCATATATCCATGGAATTAATGCACAAATTGTTGTTATCATATATTATAAACTCTTCCATGCACTCCATAAATAAATTGGCATATATGGAGGCAAATGAAGCTGCCAATAAATACAGAACTTATTCACCTCTTAGTGAACCAGTTTTTTTCTGTTCCAAAAAAGCTTTCAGGTTCTGGCCCCTCCGGTATACTAACGAAAGAATCTCCTGGATTTTATCACATATTTTCACATCATCATATAACAATGTCCAATTCTTACTAAAGATGGACCTCAGGACCCAGCTATTGGCATTAAAGGTGGTCACAAAACTTGTGCCAAGCTCTATCGATGTACTTGCCTCAAAGGGTTCAAAACTGGGAGTCCCTGTTGCAGCTTCCTCATCTTGATGTTGATTTCCTTCCTTAAAGAGGATAGGCTGGAAATAACCAATCAATCTTTTTGACATCACCTCCTCCACCAAATCCTGAGCCAGTGATTCTGGATAGACTCTTCTGAGATACATCATCAGAAAGTTAGCACATTCTTGATTGAATTCGGAATCCAAGGAAATCATTCTGTCTGCCCAGACTAGTTGCCCTTTCACTACAGATCTCTTCTGATGAAAAGGGTAAGAGCTTGTAAAGTGTAGAAAAGTGTTGGAATATGTGCTTTTTCTATAGATTGTAGAAGTATATTTCTGCCCTTCATTGTCCTTTTCTAATAAAACATCCAAATAGGGATGTCTTTCAAGATGATGTTCAGATGTGAATTTCAAGAAGGGGGTAGTGTTGTTAATGTATTGAACAAACTGATGGATACCTCCCTCATCTCCTTCCCATATGATAAATATATCATCTAAAAAATGGGAGTAAGTTCTAATATTCGTCCTGATAGAGGGAATGTCCAACACAAATCTATGCTCCCACACAGCCATGGCAATATTGGCAAAGATGTCCCACAAGGGGAACCCATCACCACTCCTGACTTCTGAAGGAAATATTTCCCATCAAAATAAATGTAGTTGTTATGTAAAACCAACTCGAACAGTTCCTCTTATTCTGTTCTTGTGGGAGATCCTTGTCTAGGAGGAAGTCAACCACCCATTTTATTCCTGTAGCTTGAGGAATCACAGAATATAACTCCATCACATCAACTATGAGCAGAAAATCTTTTGCATCAAAATCCACCCCATTAATGATTTCCAGGAAGGACCAAGAATCCTTACAAATCTGTGACTCTGCAGATAGGAGGGGTTTCAATTTAATGTCAAGAAACTTAGCACATGCATATGTAATCGAATTCCTTCCATCGACAATGGGTCTCATCGGTGGATTATTCAAATCTTTATGAATCTTGGGAACTCCAAATATAATCGGTGTTACTGGGGCAGCCATATTCAAGTAGTTGAAAATATCCATTTCAACTCTGCCTGCTATAAACATGTCCTCTGGGGTTCTTCTCATGCTGTGATAAACTCCATTCAACTGGTTTAATGTCACTTCCTCATATGTGTCAGTGTTCAAAATTTTGTACTTGCCTTCATTATAATTGTGCCAGTCCATAATTACCAATCCACCCCCCTTATCAGGTTTCATCACCCTTATATTTTGACACCTCAAATATTCCAGAATGGAGTATTCTTCTTCATTCATATTGTTTTCTTCCTTTCTTCCAGAACTCAGCATTGTTCTTATATCAAGATCACAAATAATTTCACATAGTAGAAGTGTTGGGTGCAGGGGGGGTTGTAAGTACTGGCTACATTCAAGTCATGTGACCTGCTGAAGTTCCCTCCAAAAAATATCTTCAAATTCAACTTTCTCAGGAAAATTTTAACAACTGTCAATGTCCTAGCCAAGTTAGGCTTTGAAGAAGGGACACATGTCAACCCTTTACTTAAAAAGTTGGCCACCTTTTGGTCCAGTGGGGTATTAGAAATATTGTAAATCTTAAAAATCACTGTCTTCATTCATAACAATTTTACAAGGTGTAGACAATTCCATCTCACCACTATTACTGTCTACTTTCTCCTTCTCCATACTTAAATTTGCTCATAGGGTCCCCGCTAATAGTACCTGTTGTGATTGGTACATGGAAAATTCCTCCTTCTCCGTTGATTCTGTAATGGGGGATTGCAAAAAACCTGATTGTTAGTTGTCTGCCAGTGTCCATTATTCCTTTCTCTAATTCTCTCAGAACACTTTAGTGTAGGGAGATTCTTGTTGTTATATAGAGGGGTCCCCTGCTCCATCTCACTGAATGTTCTTATATTATTATATCCCTTGGACCCTCCCCCATCATAATCATGTACATTCTCATGAGAGTTACCATGGTTTAGTTGGCCCTAATATAGCTATGAAGAGGAAAGTCTAGTATGACAAAATGTGGAGCCTGCTCATATTGTAAGTTCATTTATGAGGGGTCCACATTTCAGGTAAGGGATGTTACCTACCACATTAAGGGTATTTTTAACTGTGAATCTAAACAAGTTGTCTATTTAACACAGCACCAGAAATGTCCCTGTTTTTATGTTGGAAAAACTGAGCGGAAACGTAGAGACTGTATATATGAATATGAATATAGCAATAAAAATGAATTTATAAAACAATGTAAGAAACTCATCATCACGAACATGGGAGCACAATGTTCAACACCGGAAGTATACCCCTCACTGGTGACATCAGATCACAAACTAATCTCGCTGGAGGTCCTCATCCCACCCCCACCTGAAATAAAAAAGACCACAGTAAAGAACTTCTCGAAAGCCGACTTCACACTTCTAAAGACTAGTGTGGTCTCCTTTAAGGCCCCCGTGCCGGCGGAAAACAGTACTCAAGCCGCTGAATCACTTACAAATGCCTTCTACCAGCACCTGCAGGACTGCATGGATAAGGCAATCCCAAGCAAAACAAAGACTCTTTGTACCAAAGGCAAGCGTCCAGTCTGGTGGACCCCAGCCATAAACAAACTCTACAACAAAAGGAGGAAGCTACTACAAGATAGAGCAAAATCCTTAAAAGGTAAGACACCCTTGATCACTATAAGTAAAAAACTAAGAGCTCTCATAAAATCATCCAAAGCAAATTTTGAGAGAAAAATAGCTAAAGACTCAAAAGACAATCATAAGGCCTTCTTTAGCTATGTTAGAAACCTGGGAGGAAACTCCCAGATATGCTCAGAACTAGTTCAAAATGATGTGAAGATTACTGATCCTACAGACATTGCCAACATACTGGCTGACAGGTTCAGTGCAAACTTCTCCCCTCCCCAAAAGGAGAGATATCTATACCAAGCGATTGCAGCCCCCAAACATCTCCAACGCCCAAGTGAGAACTGCTCTCTCCAAAGCAAAAACACAGCATCCATGGGACCTGATGGTGTCCCCGGCTGTGTGCTCCACGAACTCAACGAGGAATTAAACCCACAGCTAGGACAGCTGTTTAATCATAGTCTTACCTCTGGATACGCACCCAGGAGTGGCGCACTGCAACTGTGGTCCCACTTCACAAAGGCGGTGCCTCCACCGACCCTGGAAATTACCGCCCATTAGCTTGACAAGCCTTATCTGCAAAGCCATGGAGAGGATCATAATGGACCTCATAAATAAAGACATAGGAATTTGCAGACTTTGGATCCATCCCAGTTTGGCTTTGTCAAAGGCAGATCATGCCTTCTAAACTTGGTTGACTTTTTTGAAACAGTCACCAAAGCCATTGATGAGGGAAAGGCAGTCCATACAGCCTACCTCAATCTGGCGAAGGCCTTCGATACAATACCCCACTCGGGTATCATTGAAAAACTCATCAGCTTAAATGTTAACCCATACATCACAAGATGGGTTGCAAACTGGCTGAGTGACAGAACCCACAGGGTCAGAGTTGCTGGCGCCATGTCAGACTCAAAGCCTGTCACAAGTGGTGTACCACAGGGCTCAGTCCTGGGCCCACTCTTGTTTGGCATCTACTTTTCCAAGTACAAGCAAACACAGGAGGGTTATGGCTGACAAAGTTTGCAGATGACTGCAAACTGGGCCATAGTAGAAAACACATCTGACACAGATATCCTTCAGAAGGGTCTCACAGAAACGGATAACTGGTGCCAGAGCCATGGCCTAAAGTTAAATGCCAAAAATGCATAGTCATACCCTTCGGGAAAAACAAGATTACCCTAGCTACCAAATAGGTGGCAATCCACTGAGCACAGAAGAAGTTATCAGGGACCTGGGGACCCAGGTTGATAGTAGTCTGTCATTCGACACCCATGTAGCTAAAGTAGTTAGGAAGACCTTCTACATTGCCCACCTTATCATGAAGGGATTCTCATCTAGATCAAGGGAGGTCATAGTCTCCCTATACTCATCACTCATCAGACCAATGATTGAGTACAATGCCCCATTCGGAATGTATCTGACCCGACACTTGCAGCAGCTGGAGAGGCCACAAAAGTTCCTCACCAAAAGGATAAAGGGTCTCAAACATCTGTCCTATGCTGCCCGACTGAAAGAACTCCAGCTCTATTCAGTCGCCACCGCTTGCTCAGAGGTGACCTTTGCCTGACATACAAGGCCATGTCAAACCCAGATTTGATGAATATGCTTCACCTCAAAAAATCTAGATCCATCAGAGCCACAAGGGCGGGAGACGTAAACCTCGACACGGCTATTAATAGGACGTGCTGGAGGGATAGATTCATCACCCAAAGACTCCCTATGCTGTGGAATAAAATCCCGGTGTATGTGAGGCAGAGCACCTCGCTGGCCTTGTTCAAGAGAAATCTTGACCAATGGATGGGAGATCGCAGATATACCCCAGGGATTACCTCAGTGTCACTGCTCGACAGAGGCACAGCAAAATAATGGGTATAGTTCCCCATACTAAAGGGGTGGCGTAAGCCACAAAACTATGGGCTAGGCTTGTAAATGCCCTCAGGCAGATAGCCTAGTATGAACCTATGAACCTATGAACTTCTCTGTGTGGAAGATTTTCAGTCCATATATTTCTAGTTAATCATTGTATCTAACACCTTAGCTAAACATGCGAATATGAATGAGTATATTTTTTTAAACATTTGATCATGTCCCAGTAAAGGTGAGGTGAGGGCCTTGAGAGCTTTAATTGCAAAAAGAGTACGGCAACTAATTTTTGATGCCTATTTTTATCCTGGGTTGAATGATTGCTGTAGTATGAAACCTATTTTAGCATTAAAAGCTTTGACTAGATAGGTACTATTTTAAGTAAGTATTAACTATCTTTTGGGTTAAAACAAGTTATTTAAATAATAAAGTAGTTTGGTCTTGTACCTGTCCTTGTTTTATGTTTAAAATGTTTACAAAAAAATGTTTCAAAGAAAAGGATGTCTGGACCTTTAAGACACTCGAGGAAGTGATGTAATAATTGTAGCCTTGTACTGGAGTCTTAAACAGAGCTGTTACTGTGGGTGAAGTATCTGAAAAAGTTCACATATGGTTTAAGTGACGAAAGTGCTTATTTTTATTGAAATACAGTTCACTGAAGGACTGACCTGCTTTTCTGTTGAATGTCATTGATGTCTGGACCTGTAGCAGTATTTTGGATTATTTTGTAGTTTGTGTCGTGAAATCAGAAGTTTATATTGGACTGCTTAGTAGATCTTCATTCTGCATAAATAGGAATCCTCTCAATAAACAACTTACTTTTTATTTTCCCATCTTCATTATATAGCCAGCAAAAGTAAGAGAATCTTATCTACAGACCATAAACCTTTTTCTCCTGTTGAAATATGAGGCTAACATCATAATTGGAAAAGTCATCCTTAACGCCAGCCCCATATCATGGCCTCCCTTTTTCACTGCAGGATGAAAAACTATTAAAGCACCTGTTTAAAAAATTGTGGGAACTTAGGATGACTTACAACACAGAATTTGCTATTTACAAAGAAAAAAATGCAACCTAATGTAGTTTTATTGCGGATTGCTTTTTTTCTTAACATAACTGCAAACAAGGGAATTACACTATTCACAATTTCAGTTGCATTTCTGTCATGCAGTTGGAGTCTTTTCTATGTGAATGTCAGTAAAATACTAAGTGCAGCCATTAAGAAAAGTAACAGATAATTCAATTTTTATACTTTGCACCCCAACAGTGGAAATACAAAATTTAGTCTGATCTTACCCTTTGTAACAATAAATTACATAATCTATATACATTTATCTAATTTCTAGTAAAATATGTTTATTTGATCATTTATGTGTAGATTTACTTTACAATATTTTTTTATTCATTTGTATGCAAATGTATATTAGAGTTATATGTTGATTTACTCTAGAATAGTGTCGTTTGTTTGGAAAAGACATACATTCATGGAAAATATACCCCAAGTGAAATAGCATATTCATTCTGTTTATGGTTATTTAAATCTGATTACAATACATGTTTTAATTTCCTAGTCTATCTAATACAATACCTTCACTACATATATTGTAAATTTTGCAATAATGAAACTGTAAACTCATTTAAAATATACAGTTGCTAATTATTTAGCCATGGTCTTAAGCATCTATTTGTGCTTTTTATTATGTGTATGCAGAGGTGGGATTGGAGAGTGCTATTGCTTGTATTAATGTTTCTAATGATATTTACAGTTTTCCACCACACATTTTTCATTTTAGTAGTTCTGTTTCAGTTTTGCCCCACACATCTGGCAGTCTGGAGGCATACTGAGATTTGAGCTCAGAGTAAGTACACTGTCTCATTTGAGGACGGTAATCCTGTCTTGAAAGTAAGACTTCTGTTCCTTTTGGCTTTCTCATTCCTTTTACCTCACTATATGTGCTAACTTTTTTACTATTTTTTTCTTCCTAATAAATATTTCCTTTCTCTAGTTTAGATACAGGAGTACCCACAAACAGGTCCTTATTGCGTGATAACTGTGTAGGTACAGATCAGTGAACTACCACCCATTTTTTGGGGGAATGCTAAACATTTTTAAAAAACTAAGAATTTTCTCTTCCTGTCCATGTGACAATAGTCTGCTTTTATGTCACTGAAGCAGGACTCACAAAACAAAAGGGAAAAAAGATGATGATTAGCACAGGCACATGTTTGCTGCATTAAACCTGCCAAAAATTAAGATAAGTGGACAAATTGAACAATAAGCCATTACCAGATCAAAGCCCTGCCCTTTGGTTTCCCCATAGCCCCCAGGGTGTTCACCAAATGCATAGCAGCTGTAGCATCTCTTCTAAGATTGCATGGATTCAGGGTGTTTCCTTATTTAGATGACTGGCTGTTCACCGCATCAACCAGGCATCTCTTAGAAAAAGTCAGGGATTACTTACTCCAGTTATCCCAATCTCTGGGAATTACCATCAGTCTTTCAAAGTCCCATCTGTAATCAGTTCATGTCTTGGCTAATAACTGATAATGGCTGGCATCAGCATTTTCATGCTACACAGCCTTCTTTATTGAATTATCATTTAAAATGTAGGCAAACATACATTTATATAAAAGAAAACAAACCATGTTAACATGTTTACAGTTACAAACATTATATGTCACATATTTTTTTTTTTACACAATCATCAGCAATCCAACATTACATACATTGATCAATTCCTGCCTTCCCTTAAACCTCATTCCTCCTCCAAAACATTCTGCTGCATGTATATTCCCACAATTTCCATTTTTCCTATTCAATTTACTCCTACCCCTTTTCTGAAGATCCCACTTCAAGTTATTTTATCTCCGTTACTATACTCACTACTTGTACAGTTGGCTTAGACTCCTGATTTTCTAGTAATTGCTTTTTTGCCAACTGCCAGAATTAAACCAAGGCCATACTATGTCTAGATAATCCAGATCCTGCATCCCAGCTGCATAGCCTTCTTGTGCCTCTTATTCAAAATGAGAAGTTGGCATTCTGTTTGGTAAATTATTAATTTGTGACGTTATTGAGTAGGCAACTTGCCAGAAATGTATACCTCCATATTTTGAATAGGGCACATTTCTAAATTCTTGTGCTCAAATCATTGTTGTTCTTCTTCTTTTTCATAAGGGTCTGTAACTAGTTGTAGTGGGACCAGAAATATTAAAGTAAAGGATTTTTAACTTAACTCTGATAGAATGTGATGACAGAGTACAATGTTCATCATTCTTTGGCTGTTTGGCTAATTGGGATACAACTGGCCAGTCTTCAAAAACCTCTGGTTCTCTCCCTCACCTACACTCTGAAGGCTGATTGGTTAGTCTCTTTGAGGGGAAATCACCAGTCACAGTGTAGACAACCTCAGGACTTTGTTGCTGTCTCAAGGGAAAACAGCTCTGAGGATTCACAGGACAAGAAATTGTCTACAGGCTTCATTTTTGGCAGATAAGTCCCCATAGGGTAGCCCTTCCACATGGAAAATGTTGCCTTTTTAAATACTTTTGATGATTTTTTTATTTTATGAAGAATACCATCAATTTTATTAAATCAGAAGTTTTTTTTGTCAAAAACTGCTATTTTAAGAACAGAGCTTATTA
Source organism: Protopterus annectens (assembly GCF_019279795.1). NCBI lineage: Eukaryota > Metazoa > Chordata > Ceratodontiformes > Protopteridae > Protopterus > Protopterus annectens. The sequence continues at coordinate 424,821,006 of NC_056749.1, forward strand.
CTGAATACTGGAGCTGCTTTTGTCAAAAAATGTAGTGATTTTCAGACATTTTAACTGAAGTTTAAGGATTTAAAGACGGGAAGTTTTTTACTTCAAATAGTATTTGAGTGTTTTGGTACTTGTTTATGCTTTGTGACAGCTTACCTTCATTATTTTACTGCTGGAGACATTTTGTTTGCAGTTGTTATATTTAAACATCAGTAAGAGTATTTCAGGGCTAGAAATGTATTTTATGTTTGGTGCTTGTGAACACTTCATGATAACTTAGCTTCATTGCTTGTTTTTTCTCGATGCACTTTCTGTGAAAGGGACTTGGAGTTCTTCCAGGGCTTTTGTGTATTGCTTATGCTTTTACATTTGAATTTTGAAGTACAGGAATCCTTCTGTGTGTGTTTATCAAGCCCAAGACAGAAATGTTTGTCCTCTCCAACTCCATTAGAGGAGTTTTCTTTCCTTAGACTAATTCCAGTGTGAATGATGCATTTTTTGTAAAAACAAGTGGATGTTCCCCCTTAATTGAGGAGATATAATGATATGCTGCAAGTGGAGTTACCTCATGCTATACCCATTTGTCCTATTATGCCAGCCTTAGAGGATATGTTAAATACTGCCTGCAATAACACCTGACACTCAGCCTTTAGTTCCAAACAATGGCAGAACACTGATTAATACCACCCCTTTCACTGCATACTAGAAGACAAGGTATTAGAGAAATTTCACAAGAGAATGTCCTTCTTTCAGTTTATTCTGTCTGGTGTAACAGCTTCTGAGATTGCTCTGCCACAATTCCTTCAGAAGGTAGTTCCTGTCTGAATCCTAAAATTTCTAACCTGTCTCAGGTGTCTAAACATATTTTGAAGAGTGTGTATGATTGTACAGATACTGTGTGTAGGGCCACTAATATTGTTACTACTTTGAGAAGATATTCCTGGGTACATACTCAAAAGGTTCCTGATGAGGTAAAGTCTAAGATTTCAAATTCTACTTTAGATGAGGAGGTTTTGGTCCTGTTACTACTCAGCTTCCCACACAGTTTGATGACAGAGGAAAATTAATTCAGGGAGTTATTAAGGTTTTTGAAGGCCCATATTATAAAGCTGACAAACCCTCTGCCCTTTTTAAGACAAAAAAATCAATCCCTGCCATCTTCTGGCAAACAGGAAAGAAAGGAAAGAAAAAAGAGATGTCAGAAGAGGAACAATAAAAAATAGAGATCCTTTCAAAAAAGGTACAGACTATGTCTTCAGAACGCCTATGCTGCATTCCATGTAGTGTAAATAGCTATGAGATGTATCTTCCTGGACCACGTGATGAGTAACATGATAGAACTTTCAGACTACAGGCCTTAGGTCAGTCTAAGCCTAATATTAAGCAACATTCTACCTTCTCCTAGAATGATGCCACAATCTGAACAGAAAACAATTGATTGTAACAAGTGGTTAGAGTATGGTGTCATTAGTAGGGGGTACAATATTTGTCAGCCTGGGAGGATATGGGATATGGTCAACAGGCCATGCTGCTTTGTCAGGGATGGGCCGCATCTGTCTCCTCTAGTATTTCAAATATTGGCTAAACTCTTGTCTACCCCACACTGCCTTTTTTATGCAATGCCAACCTGATAAACCTACCAACAGTACAAAACCCGCCCAGAAAAACCTGAAGATGTTATTGCTCAATGACGGATGTCTAAACAAGAAACTCCACCTTCTGCAAGCTCTTCACATCCTGATGCATGCTGGCTACCTCAACCTGGCCAGAGCAGGGCATTTGGCGCAATATCTACTCAGACATTGTAGAAATGTTAAGTAAATATATCACCCACCGGATAGCCATCTGGCTTACAGACTGGATCCAGGAAGTTAGAATATGAGAGTCTTCCTCCACAAAATGGCCAGTTAATTGTGGGGTGCCTCAGGACTCACTGCAAAGGGCTGCTCCTGTTTGGCATCTACTTCTCTGTGATCACAGCTAATGTCAAGAGTCTCTGGCTGAACAAGTTAGCAGAGGATTGCAAATTGGGTGCAGTCACTGAATCCCCCAAGACACAAATATCCTCCAAGAATGCCTGACACAAATTAATAACTGGTGCCAGAGTCATGGTCTAAAACTCAATACCTAAAAGTGCATCATAGTATCTTTTGGAAAGATGGCCACACCGGCAAACTACTACATTGATAATACACCCTCTAACAGTAAGGTCTGTAGTCAAGGATATGGGAACGCATGTAGACAGTGATCTGGCATTTAACCATCAAGTGTCCACTGTAGTGAAGAAATTATTCTGTGTTGCATAACTTATAAGCAGGCTATGACATCTAGATCCATTGTACTCTGCTCTCATAAGACCATTTCATTGAATACAGTGTTGCTTTGGTATATACCTGACCAGGCATATGCAACAACAAGAGTTTTTATAGAGATTCCTTGCAAAAAGAAGGTATGGAAAACAAGTCCTATGCAGACTGTCTCAAAGCCTTGTCCTTATATCCCATCTCCTACATGCTGCTGAGGAACAACCTATGCCTGGCCTACAAAGTATCCTCTAAACCAGCTCTCATGGACCTGTTACCCATCCATAAAACAAATAGCATCAAGAACACCCAATCCAGGGACATAAACCTTGCCTGCAGTATAAATAGAATATGCTGGAGAGACAGGTGTATATGTATGAGAGGTTCTCCATTCCTTGAAACAGGCTTCCTTTCCATGTAAAGCAGAGTTCTTCCCTGCACTTATTCAAGAAAAACTTGGATCAGTGTATGGGGAACCATAAATATACCCCTGGTCTGGCACCTATGTCTCTATTAGAGAGAGGAAACTTGTAAATTCTCTCCCATGCCAAAGTATATATACCCCACAAAACCCTTGAGAACCAAAACCTATCAAATTTCTCTGGGTCAATGGCCTAGTATTCTACTATGATACTATTATGGTAACTTAGTGATATCTGAGAGTCTTTGGGCAGATATCGGTAGTCCTTAACATGGGGTTCTCTACTTTTTACCAATCTGAGCTTCCAGATGAATTTTCAAAGATCCTCCTTGACTCAGTCACACAGGATTGTGCTTTTAGACTGCCTCCTAGATATGTCTCTTCAAAGACTTTCCTAATACAGGAAAATGTGCATTTGTATCTGAAAACTTTCCTGATCTTCTTCAATCAGTCTGAGACTTCAGCCAGAGATTATTTCAGGATTCTAGGTTTCATGGCTTCTATGATTCTCATGATTCCTCTTGCCAGGTTATGCATGAGAAAAATTCAATAATAAAAAAAAAAAACATGTGGACCCAACATTCTCATCCTCTGGGATTTTCTGATTACAGTTTTGTGGTTTACCAAGAAAGAAATGCATTTGTGATAGCAATAAGACACCTCAGTTTTTGTCTGGGGAGGAATTTCTATGAGGGTAAAAGGTGCAAGGCCTGTGGGACAATTCAGGCAGACCAAAGCACATAAATGCAAATGTTAAAGAGATGTTAAGTTGTGTTCCATGGTGTGGACCATTACAGGTAACTACAGATAATACCACAGTGATGTGGTACTTAAACAAACAGGAGAGCACCGCATATCTGCTGTGCAGGCTGGCTGTGGTAGCTTGGGAGTTAGTTCTATAGCATTGTATAGTTCTACAGCATTGTATAACTCTCCAGGCATATAATATATTATCAGAGCAAGCAGTAGTGGCAGACAAGCAAGAGCAGGACAGGCCTTCATGAATGGAAACTGAATGGGGATGCCTTCCAGGAATGGATCCATTTGTGGGGAACACCCCAAATACATGTTTGCCTCCTTTCAAAACAGGCAAGTAAATTCTGCACCATGACTCCTTGTAGGCAGGCCTGGAAAACAGATGCATTTTCGTTTCCATGGTCAGGAATGTTCCTGTATGCATTTCCACCCCTTTTCACTGATATCCAGTGTCATTCAGAAGACTTAGAATGACTCTCCCAGAAATTATTGTGGTGACTCTTTTCTGGCCCAGGTAACATTGACTCTCTCTTCTTCTGAAATTGGCCAGGGGCAATTACCACAAGTTTTCTCACATAATGGATCTACTCACACAAGCAGAGGGAGTTTGATGCACCACAATCTCAAACAATGTTAAATGTCCAAAAGTATCTCCTGGAGATCAAAGGCATGATTTAGCAGTTTTATTTCCAACAGGTAATAGAAGCTTCATGAGAATCACCAACAAGTGAATCAGAATCATGACATCCGTGGTGGTGCAGCGGTAGTGTCGTTGCCTCACAGCAAGAGGTTCTCCCGTTCTATTCTTGGCTTAGGTCGGGAGTGCCTTCTGTGTGGAGTCTGCATGTCCTCCACATGGTCGAGTGGGCGTTCAAAAGGCATGTGTTGAATGGGAGTGCCTTTGTTGAAGGTTGGGCATTGGGCTGGCAACTCGACACCATAAAAACCAACTGCCAATCATTAGTGGACCGGAGTTCCACTGTGGTGACCCCTAACCGTGAAAAGCCAAAAGACAAACAACAACAACAAGCAATGGATATTTTTATACATAAAAAATATGCACTATTCAGCAGTTCATTATCAGCTGAAAGCAACTCCCTGTCCTGTACATTACTGAATAATTCCACAAACTTTCTTTTCCAAAATTTAACCAATAAACACATTTGCTCCATCAGCAAGGTACAGGTACCCATACCTTTCCAATCAAATACAGTTCTGCCTTCCATTTCATCATATTGTCTTTTAAAGTCCCATGTCCAGTAAAATTCCTTTCTCCATCTAGATGGAAGCTGCCTTTCAGCTGATTGACTGTTACATCATCCAGTAAACTCTCTTTCCCCATCTAGTTGATGGTCCAAAGCCCACAACAATTCTGAAAACTTTCTTCATACTTTACAAGTGGAGCTGTACAATCACATGACTTTCACTGCCTGCTTTTCCCTGACAAACATGCTGAATAAACAGAAAAGCTACACTTTCCTAGCTTTACAATGTAGCAATATACCTTATAAGCTTCCTATCATGCACTTTTTAACAATATCACTATCCTAACAAAACCTCACTCATAACGTAGCTTAATAATGTTACTTCTAACAAAAACCTTACTCCGAAATGTTGCTTCTAACAACAGCTCTATTTAGACATAAATACTTCTAAAAAGGCCATCCAAAAATGCCTGATAATACTTCCCTATTCTAACTTCACATAGAGGTAGCATCAGCCTGACATCTAAAGGAATTCTACCTGAATAAATAAATCCTAACACTTATGCCTAATAAATTCCCTCTAACAAACAACTTCAACTGACTGCCTGGGTGATTCAGTTTGAAGACCTTTCAGGCACCTTTTTCATGATGGCATGCAGCAGTTACTAAAGGAGGCAAGAAATCCTACTACTAGGAAACCTTATGTTAACCAGTGAAGATGTTCTAGTTGGTGCCTCACCTATTCCAGGGCCCTGTCTGAGATTATTACCTCTGGTTTCAAACATTTGTGGGAGTTACCATCCTATGGCCAGTTTACTACTTTTGCAAGGGGTATTTATCAACGCATTTCAGCATGTCTGCCCATGAATCCTCTTCTTCATTTCAGACTTTGCTGAAGCTGTTCTAGAGAGACGTTTTTCTGTTGATATAGAAGGTCACCTGTTATTCAGGTGACATTTAATTAGAATCTTTACTTTTTGCTGGTAAGGTTACTTCTATGTTTGAACCAGCTGTTCTGACTGTTTTTGGTTCATTCTTTTATTTTGGTAGACTAATTGGTTTATTGTTCTAACATCTGTGAGACAGTATCCGGGTTACAACTACTAATGGTGAGTTAACCCTTTTGCTTTTCCATGCATAATATTCCCATATATACCCTTACTAATTACAGAGTGTGCCTTTAATCTAGTCATATATCTCCTTCATTTCTTTCAGAATTTGAATGACAGGGAGAATAGAGTCTGTATACTCTGGTCATGTATTTTATCTTGTTAGTACTAAAACATTTAGGAAAGCTTTACAGCTGTGGAATTTCTTGGTAAAGGGAGCAAAAAAATGGCAAGCTCTATAAATTCAGACAATTCCAGTTGGTTGTTCCTTAATATATCCTTTCTTATTGTTTCTATCATGGTAAAATATTGCCAGGCAGGATTAAGACATATTCTAACAGAGCCTTGTTTTCTTTGATGGCATATAGGAAAGGGATGGACTCCAGAAGTATTCTAGAGGCAATGTTATAGGATCATAGGATCATATGAATGGCCCTGGGGCCCTTACAAGCCTAGCCAAGAGTTTATCCCCAAAAAAGAAACCTCAGTCAGCACCTGTATGGAAAGTCTATTCCAGAGATGGAGCAGCCTCTGGGAGACAAACCTGTTTCTCCAGCAGGTTTTGTTGATGTTACATATTAGATTCAGGCCTTTTGAGTGGGTAATGTGTGAGGAGTTAGACTTGCGGATATTGAGCATCTCTAGTAAGGCAGCATCCAAGACTGCCTTATTGGCGAGACACAGATCACCCCTGAGCAATCTATATGATACTGAGTAGAGTGATAGTGATTTGAGTCTGTCCGCATAGGACAGGTGTTGGAGGCCATGGATTCTCTTTGTGAGGTATTTCTGTGGCCTTTCCATTTGGTGCAGATGTTTGGAGAGGTACATACCAAACGGGGCATTATACTCAATTATTTGGTCTAATGTTATAGTCCTCTGTCCATACTTTTACAGTGCATTACATACTGGATTCCTTTTCCAGGTCCAGTACTGGCTTTGTTAGGATTATTTTCCAGGGGCTCCTGGACCTTTATCCTTCCACATTCCAGGTGGCATGAGCTTTGGTAATCAACCCAAATAGCCAAAGGCTACTGCAACAGTAAGAATGCTAAAAATAATACAGACGTGTAAGTTGTTCTTAACATAACACTAGGTGTTCAAATTCCTCACTGCTGCGATCATCACACTCATATACTTTCTACCCCTCTTCTACTGCATAGTTAGTTCTTGGGATAAAATGTTTTATATTTATATTATTGCTTGTGCAAGAAAGTCCTGAAGTTTTCTATACTCTGACTGCTGATTTCCCTCCAAGGGCCTAGCCAATCAGCAGTCAGAATACAGATGTGAGAGAGAGACACAGCTTTTGGAAGACTGTCTGGTTGTTGTATCCTGGGCAGGATAAAACCCAAATAATGAAAGACTACTGCAGCAGTGAGGAATTTGAACAGCTATCATTATGGTAAGTGCAACTTACACTACTGTACCCCTCCTAATGGTTTTATGGGCGTTTTGCTATAGTTTTCATTGGGTTCCTGAAATGCTACATTCAAAACAGAATCAGCAACTCTTACATGAAAAATTGTTCAGTTCGTCTACCTATGAATGCTCATGCATCATGAAACTACTCTGCAGTGAGTCTTTAGCCCAACCCTTTTAGAGCAGCAGACGTTTAGGAACAGAATAGAGAAATAGACTGTGTACTTACTGATGCTTTAACAGGAGGCCTCCATAGCCTCTCAGCTCAGATGAGAGATTTTTAATATAACTTTAAAAGGGCAAATGAAATTATCTGGTAAACTGAAGAGGGAAAAAATAAATTTCATGTTAAGAAATGGGACTTTTCATTCCTTTGGAAAAAAAACACAATTAGGCTATACCTGGCTCACTGGATAAAAATTCTTGGAGTCTAAATAAACATTCTATCTCCTGGTATTACTGACTGTTCTAAAGAAAGCACATTTAATGTAAGGAATGTGTAGGTAGATCAAAGGGGCAGAAATCTTAACCCACTGTAGTGCTTACTACCCACAAAGAAGAAACTCTATGTCATCAAAAAAAGAGATAAATTTCAATCCTTTTGAAAATCCTCTGCTAACAAATCAATACACAAGAGCTTTCTTCTCAGTTTGAGCATCTATCTATCTCACAACAATGACAAAGAATATTCCTACATCTAAGTAAGAAATATCACTGCTCTGAATATCCTACTCGTTTGGATTCAGTGATTTTTTTCAAGCTTTTATGTTAAACTACCACAGTTTTATATGTGGATCTCTTGGGCATGCTAAATAACCTATATACAATGCCCATTGGTCAAAGCTTACATCATAGTGTTACTTCAATGACAATTAGATATTGCTATTCTTTAGAAATAATTACTTTTTCTGTAGTCATTTGCTTTATATTGCATTCTCATTGTATTACTTTTCTGTTTATTGAATTCTGCTTTGTAGTAATTTGCCTCAAATTTCATCAATTTTTGCCTAATGCTCAGTTATTCCCTTGGGACCAGTGAACATACCTGGTTATGATAGGTTCAAAGATTTTGTTGTCAAGCTTGTGTCCTATTGGCCTTTAAGAAGCTTGATTGCTTTTATATTGTGTTGGAATCTACTGCTGTTAATGTGCTTATCAGTATTGTTTTAATAGGTTCATAGGTAAATAAGTACTAGCCAATCAGTCTTCAGGCTATTGCATGCCTAACCAATAATTAGACAATGGCCAAACCTGTAAATGAGGTGTCCATCTTTACTGCAAGTGGTAACTTGTCCTAAAGAGTGGATCCAGGAGTCTTACAGTTTGTTAACTGCACCATCTTTGATGGCAGTGTTGTCGGTGTTGTACAGTGAAAGTTACAGTTGTCAGGTGTTACAGTAATTAAAATCACTAACTGATGTGAAGCCCTGGACCACAGTCAATGCATCTATGATGACTGCTTCAGTGATATGTTTTTATTAGTTGTAATTACACACCGTAGCCCTTAAACCACTGTTTATTCTCTTACTCAAATATGTGGCTGCACACAGTCATGGTGTTTCCTGTGGTGGGGCTATATCCCTCTCCTCCAAGATGAAATGATCTCAGAATCTATTATAATGTGTAAAGTACTGCAGAGGGCATAACCCCCCTGAAAGATGAAGTGAGGGGTGTTTTTCCCATGTAAAATATGATTTTGTTCTGTTTTTGAAACATTCTTCTTCAGTTTTAATTTTTTGTTTGAAGTGTTTTGGATAAGTGTTCTGTTAGGATGGGAGTTGTGTGTTTTATCAAAATTTGTTCCTGCCAGCTTAAAAGATCAAATTCCCTTAATATAAAATATTGCTGGCATTTGTATATAGGAGGTCACAGTACAGTGGAGAATGGGAATTTGCCTTTCCCCCAGTGTTATGCAATCCCAGAATTGGTATGTATAAGCTTCTGGTTTGGGGGGGGGGTGGAGAGAAACCCCCTCCCTGCAAAAAGAGTTTTAAATTTTTTTCTTTAAATTGTATTTGGGATATAATCTTCTGAGATTCAAACAGTTGGCTCTTCAATGAAAAGACATAGATCCTTTAGAATACATGTTTATTTTTACTGCATATTGTTCCTTGAGATAAATTCCTGAGTGTGTTACATCAGGGAAATTTTTCTTAAGTCAATGACTTCTATAAATTGTCATACATTTATGTGAATATGTGAACATCAATGGTTTTGTAATATACCACCACTATTTTGGTCCTACATGCCCGGTCATTCATGCCTATTATCTTCTGCCTGCCTAGTCACTTGTATCTATAAGCTTCTTCCTACATGTGTGGACCGTTCTTCCATTGTCTCCCTCTAGACAGCATTTACTGTCTGGGTGATATGGTCCTAGAAATGTTCCTTGCTGATTTTTATTTTTAGCCTTGTTGAAGATGATAGGTCCATGGTCACATGCTACCTCCAACAGAACACCATTCTCCTCATTTATGAAGTTGCCCATCCTCGCCTGACATGATAAAACTCTAGAGAAAACACAGAATGCATGTGTCACCATTACTGATGTAATATCATGAGCATGTGTCACCATTACTGATGTAATATCATGAGCAATGTGTCACCATTACTGATGTAATATCATGAGCAATGTGTCACCATTACTGATGTAATATCATGAGTATGTGTCACCATTACTGATGTAATATCATGAGCAATGTGTCACCATTACTGATGTAATATCATGAGTATGTGTCACCATTACTGATGTAATATCATGAGCAATGTGTCACCATTACTGATGTAATATCATGAGCATGTGTCACCATTACTGATGTAATATCATGAGCATGTGTCACCATTACTGATGTAATATCATGAGCATGTGTCACCATTACTGATGTAATATCATGAGCATGTGTCACCATTACTGATGTAATATCATAATGCACCATGATACATGGACAGGTCACACAGAGATCAAAAACATAAGATTACTTGGGTAAGCTGTAGCATAGTATGATGCCTAAACACACATGTGGGGACCACTGTATCACATGTATGTGTCTCTCTATCATGATCTGGTAATGCAATTTCATGTGTATCACAGAGATATACAGTGCACTATGATATTCCAGACATGTAGAGTGGACTGTGATCATATCTGTGGTAAATCAGATGGACTTGGGTCAAATTCCGAAGGAATAATCTGTGCAAATGCCATTACAAATGAAATAAACTGATCAAAATTTGATTAGACAATTGAAAAACTAAGTGTTTTGTGACAGGTAAAGTCTAAACAGCCTCTCTGTATATAGTATGCTATAGCTAACAATGCAAAGCTGAGAGGAGTCACTGTATTAAACTGACAATAAAGCTATTATATCATTTAACAATCATACATCACCATGCTACCCAGGATCAGAGACAATGGCTCTACATGCTGACTGCTTCTTCCCCAAATTGTGTGCAAACACTTACCACAAGCTACACCGAGTAATGCTATAATGTCTATAGCATAAAGCACTTAATAGTCACATTCTAAAGAAAAAATATATAACTTCCATTTAGTATAATTCATATTTAGTTAACACAACAGCTACATATAATACACATTTGTAGAGATAAAAAATATATTTGTTATTTTAGTTCACTTTCTAGTGGAGTTATGGTGTTAAGACATTTAAAAACATCTATGAACTCATTAAACAGATGATCATTCACAGACACAGTGGGAGACAACAGCAATACCCTAATCCATCCATCCACAACCCCCCTTTTCCCATTTTTTTTTTTACACATGGGGTAAGGGTGTCACTTTAACAGTGACAATCATCTAGAGCCAAGGTTCACACTGCCAGGTGGCTAACCTGCCGTGACTGTTCTGTACCACACACTCGTATGCACACTCACACTTATGGCCAATTTAGAATGTCCATATGTGTGTGTCTGCATGCTGGTGTGTAGTACAAATATCCTAATATTGTTGTCATAATTCAATAATCTTCCATTTTGAAATTATTTTCATTTGTACTACAGGTAAACATTGCAGATAATAAAGATATTGTAGGCCGTCAATTTACAAGATAATACATTAGCATGAGAATTCATAAAATGTGACTAGAAGGCTATGAATCCTCCTTGCTTAATAATATGGAAATGATGCAGTTTAATACTAGGTTAAAGTAGCTATTACACTCCACATTACATTGAAAATTATGTGATCTAATGATGAATAAAATTCTCATAATGTAATGAGTCAGTCAATGCATTCCTTATGAGTTGGTGTTGTAGATGAAAATGAACTACAAAGCAATATAGTCAACTGTATACATATAAATATATACTTAACTGGGTATACTCAACTGTATACATATAAATATATGCTTAACTGGGTATAGTCAACTGTATACATATAAATATATGCTTAACTGGGTATAGTCATCTGTATACATATAAATATATGCTTAACTGTGTATACTCAACTGTATACATATAAATATATGCTTAACTGGGTATACTCAACTGTATACATATAAATATATGCTTAACTGGGTATACTCAACTGTATACATATAAATATATGCTTAACTGGGTATAGTCAACTGTATACATATAAATATATGCTTAACTGGGTATTCTCAACTGTATACATATAAATATATGCTTAACTGGGTATAGTCAACTGTATACATATAAATATATGCTTAACTGGGTATAGTCAACTGTATACATATAAATATATGCTTAACTGGGTATACTCAACTGTATACATATAAATATATGCTTAACTGGGTATACTCAACTGTATACATATAAATATATGCTTAACTGGGTATTCTCAACTGTATACATATAAATATATGCTTAACTGGGTATAGTCAACTGTATACATATAAATAGGTTCATAGGGAGATACTAGGCTATCTGCCCTAGGGAATTTATAAGCCTAGCCAGAGTGTATTTGGCTTCCACCTCCCTATTAGATTAGCCTACTGTGCCTCCGTAAAGTAGGTCACAGAAGGTACCCTTTTAAGATTAGTTTACTGTACCTCTGTCTAGCAGGGACACAGAAGAGATCCCAGGGGTGAATTTGCGATTTCCCATCCACGCGTCCAGATTTCACTTGAAGAGGGTCAGGGAGGGGCTATGTCTAACATGAATTGGGATTCTATTCCAGAGTGAGGGGAGCCTCTGGGAAATGCATCTGTCCCTCCAGCATGTCCTATTTATTTTTGTGCTGAGGTTTAAGTCCCTGGAGCGTGTAGCTCTAAGGGACTTTGATTTTTTGAGGTGGAGCATGTCCATTAATTCTGAGTTTGACATGGCTTTGTATGTCAGGCATAGATCACCTCTGAGTAGGTGGTAAGCAACTGAGTAGAGCTGGAGTTTCTTTAGTCGAGCTGCATAGGACATCTGTTTGTAGCCCATGATCCTCTTGGTGAGGTACTTTTGGGGTCTTTCAAGTTGCTGCAGGTGTCTGGTAAGGTACATCCCAAAAGGGGCATTGTATTCAATTATGGGCCTGATGAGTGACGAGTAGAGGGGCACAATGACCTCTCTTGATCTAGATGCGAACCCTTTCGTTATAAGGTGGGCTATATAGAAGGTCTTTCTAACCACTTTGGCAACGTGATTATCAAAGGAGAGATTACTATCTACGTTGGTCCCCAAATCTCTAATTACTTCTTCCGTACTTAATGGATCACCATCTATGTGGTAATTTGTGGGCACCTTGTTTTTCCCAAAGGGGATGACTATGCACTTTTTAGCATTTAGCTTGAGGCCATGGCTCTGGCACCAAGCATCTGTCTCTGTGAGACCCTTTTGGAGGATGCTTGTGTCAGCTGGAGATTCAATTATGGCCCCTAGTTTGCAGTCATCTGCGAACTTTGTCAGCCATAACCCCGTGTGTTAGCCTGAACCTCAGAGAAGTATATACCGAACAAGAGAGGTCCCAGAACTGAGCCCTGTGGGACACCACTTGTAACTGGTTTGGATTCAGACATGGCACCTGCAATTCTGACCATGTGGGTTCTATCTCTGAGCCAGTTTGCAACCCATCTTATGATATAGGGGTTGATATTTAAGCTGGTAAACTTATTTATGATGCCCGAGTGGGGTATTGTGTCAAAGGCTTTTGCGAGGTCCAGGTAGGCTGTGTGGACTACCTTGCCCTCATTTATGGCTTTGGTAACTGTTTCAAAGAAATCAACTAGGTTTAAGAGGCAAGATCTGCCCTTAACAAAGCCGAATTGGGTAAGGTCCAGTGTCTGGAGGCTCCCAATGTCTTTGTTTATGAGTTCCATGATAATACGCTCCATAGCTTTACAGACCAGACTAGTCAGGCTTATGGGGCGATAGTACCCGGGGTCCGTTGTGGCACCACCTTTGTGGAGTGGGACCACTGTAGCTGTACACCATTCTTTGGGTACATATCCTATAGTAAGGCTAAGTTTGAAAAGTGACTTATTGTGAGGGTTCAGTTCTTCTTGGAGCTCATGTAAGACACAGCCTGGGACACCGTCCGGTCTCATAGATGCTGTGTTTTTTGCTTTGGAGAGGGCAGCTTTCGCCTGTGCATCTGTGATGTCAGGGAGGTTACATTCAGTTGGGATAAGCATTTGCTCCTTTGGGGGGGGAAGGGGGGGGGAGTTTGCTCTGAATCTGTCTGCCAGGATGTTGGCTATGTCTGTAGGTTCGGTATATTTTGTACCGTTATGCAACAATTCAGAGCATATCTGGGAGTTTCCACCCATATTCCTGACATAACTAAAGAAGGACTTGTGATTATCTTTAGTGTCTAGGCAAATTTTCTTTCAAAACTGGCCTTTAATGATTTTATGAGGGATCAAAGTTTCTTGCTAATACTGAACAGATATGCCTTCCCTTTTTGGGATTTTGCTCTGTCATGTAGTAGCTTCCTCCTTCTGTTGTATAGCTTATTTATGGCCAGGGTCCACCAGACCAGTCTCCTGTTTTTGGAGGAGTGAGTCTTGGTTTTATTTGGGATAGCACGATCCATGCATTCCTGAAGGTGCTCATAGAATGCATTTGTAAAGGATTCTGCGGATTGGGCTGTATTATTCTCTGGCCCGGGGGCTTTGAAGGATTCCACCTCAGTCTTGAGAAGTGCAAAGTTGGCTTTTGAGAAATTCTTACAGTGATTTCCTTGGCTGGGGGTGGGGACGGGATATGGATGTCCAGGAAAATTTGTTTATGGTCTGATCTTACCAATGAGGGGTTTACCTCTGGTGTGGAACATAGAGTCCCCATGTTGGTGATGACCAGGTCCAATATGTTGTTCCCTCTTGTGGGAGTGGTGACCAGTTGTTCCATCACGTTAGAGTTTATAAATTCAAGGAACCATTGGGCGAGGGTGTTTGGGCTTGAGTAGTTTTCCCAGTCAATGTTTGGGTAGTTGAAGTCACCCAATAACATAGTGTTTGGAGAGACCTTCATATTCTCCAGTGTTCTCAGGAATGCCAAGTGGGGTTCCTGTAATAGGGAGGGTGTTCTGTAGCAGGCTACAAACTGAAAGGCAGTTTTGCCTGCTGTTAGTTGCACATGGATGGTTTCCAATGCTTCATGCAGAGCCACGGTGTAGGTATCTTTGATGAATATAGATACTCCCCCTCCTTTTGTGCCTTGGTCCGAGTTTTGGGGTCGAAACGCATGGTATGAGTTATAACCTGGTAGTGCTGGGGTGCTCTCAGGAGCCTTGAACCAGGTTTCTGTTACTGCACAGACATCAATTTTCTCCATACTGAGGAGAGCCTCGAGTGCGTGCATCTTGACTTTTAGACTTCTGGCATTGAGTAGCATTACCTTTAGTTTTTTTATCCTTGGGTTGTCTATGGAGATGGGTTTGTCCTTTGAGCCTTGCCTAAAAAAGGCACTATGGGGGTGGCAAGGGCCTTGGCCAGTATACGAAAGCTTAAGGGTGACAGGTGCAAGCCGTCCCTAGCGAAGCAACGTGGCTTGTCGAGCATGTCATCCCAGGCTGACAGACACTGGATCCCCTTTGAATGACACCAATACTTTAGCCAATTGTTGAAACTGATCATTTTGTCTTTATACTGTGGCATCATTCTTGGTGAGGCAAGATGCTTCTCAAGGTCAGGGTCATACCAGCCTGGGCTACATGGTGGGAGAGCTCCTCTATGTCTCTTTTCATGTAGTCCAGGGAGGTACGTCTCAGGTCATTCACACCAGCATGGACAATGATGGAGTCATACTTGTACTTGCTTTGGAGTGACCTGAGTGCTTGCATTATGTGGCAGATCCTGGCACCGACAGGCAGCTTACAGTGACCTTCTTCTTGTTCAATCTGGTGAGTGGGACGTCAGTGTGCCGGACAATAGAGTCCCCTATAACAAGTGTATTTGGTGTGTTGTTTGGCCTTAAGGGCTGTCACTGTGAGGCACACTGATTTTGTGAGATATGTGATTCATGGGTATTGTTGAGGGGTGGCTGTCGCTTGGATATCTGCTTAGGAGGTCTTTACTGTTTAGGCAGATTTTTATTTAGAGCCTCCAAGTATGTTTTTGTGTGTTTATGTGTTGGGTATGCAGATGCAATAGGTCTGTGTGAGACTGGATTTGTGGTGCGGGTGGTTACCTTTTCCTTCTGACTGACTGTGCCAGTCTTGGGTTGAGAGAGCTCTGCCTCCAGTTTGGCTGTGTAACTGCATCTCTCACATGTATTAGAGTTTGTTGGAAGGAGGAGAGGGTTGTCTGTGTACATAAGGCAATTGTAACATTGCCTCAAAATTCCCAGATTCACCAGCTGGACTGGAGAGTAACCTTGAAACTGACCCTTGGACATACCAGATTAGTATAGGGAACTGTTTTTTTTACTGATCAGATTAGGGAAGGGAACTGATTTTTCACTTGATCAGGAAGAACCAATCAGGAGCCTAATACTTATGAGAAGTCAAGGATGGTGTAGTGCTTTAGTTAGTTAGTGTTTCCGTATAAGAGCTGAGCAAGTGCAGGGCTTTAGAAAGAGAATAGAGTGATAACTTTAAGAGTTTGAACAGTTCTAAGGGAAAAAGTGAAGAGCAGACTTTGTGGAGCCTGGAATAATTTAAACCTGTTTAGGCGGTGCTGCCCGACGCTGCTCAGTGTGCAAAACTGCGCAAAAAGAGAGTTGTAGGGTTTTAAGAGAGAGAGAGATCAAGGAGTTTAGAATTGACCCAAAATGGCCAATAAAACTACAGCTTCTAGGCAGTAACCACTCCTCCAGGGACAGGCAGGCTGTTCAGTGTTAACCACTCCCACTGGTGAACACAGAGACTTCCCTTTAGCCCAAGCAAGCACTGGCCTTCTAGAAACTTCCAAACAGTTCAGAACAGCAAATCTGTAACTGAACTTTTTAACTTTCAGAAAGTGGGAAAAAAGCAAGATTTTTTTTGTTTTTTTTTTTCCTTTTTGTTGTAGTTTAAAGGTAGCAGAGATACACAAGCAGCAAAATAATCACAACCGTGCAATAAATGACCCCACACTTGTGTGCTAGGCCAAAATCAGGTAAAATGCAGTTTTTAGAGAAAAAAAAAACGATTTTAAATTAATTGCAACACAGGAAATGCAGTAAACAGGCTCTAAATGTGTTTCAAGTACTATTACTGTTACAGATATAAACTTTAGCAAGCCGGAAAATGCCAAAAAGTAGGCGGCAAAGCAGTAAAACTTAACAAAAAATCAGAAGAAAATACTTAAAATCACAAAAGTGGCTTATTTTCTTCTCTCAGCATTTTCTCCCCTTGGTAGGTGCTTCAGCAACAACTAGCAAGCCTGAAAAGATGCCAAAACCACGAGGTAGCTGGGTTTTAAGAGAGAGAGAGCTCAAGGAGTTTAGAATTGACCCAAAATGGCCAATGAAACTACAGCTTCTAGGCAGTAACCACTCCTCCAAGGACAGGCAGGCTGTTCAGTGTTAACCACTCCCACTGGTGAACACAGAGACTTCCCTTTAGCCCAAGCAAACACTGGCCTTCTAGAAACTTCCAAACAGTTCAGAACAGCAAATCTGTAACTGAACTTTCTTAACTTTCAGAAAGTGGGAAAAAAGCAAGATTTTTTTTGTTTTTTTTTTTTCCCTTTTTGTTGTAGTTTAAAGGTAGCAGAGATTAAGCAGCAAAATAATCACAACAGTGCAATAAATGACCTCACACTTGAGTGCTAGGCCAAAATCAGGTAAAATGCAGTTTTTAGAGAAAAAAAAACGATTTTAAATTAAGTGCAACACAGGAAATGCAGTAAACAGGCTCTAGATGTGTTCCAAGTACTGTTACTGTTACATATATAAACTTTAGCAAGCCGGAAAATGCCAAAAAAGTAGGCGGCAAAGCAGTAAAACTTAACAAAAAATCAGAAGAAAATACTTATAATCACAAAAGTGGCTCCTTTTCTTCTCTCAGCATTTTCTCCCCTTGGTAGGTGCTTCAGCAACAACTAGCAAGCCTGATTAACTGGGTATACTCAACTGTATACATATAAGTATATGCTTAACTGGGTATACTCAACTGTATACATATAAATATATGCTTAACTGGGTATTCTGATGGCAGAGCACATGAAGGTTAAATACTAAATTTATGCATTCCTGATTATTCATGGCCTTCCAGTATTTAATTATATTTTAAAACTGTGACTTGTCTAAAGGGTTTTATTGTATTACAGAACCAATGAAGGAATAATATAATCACATTGAAACCAGACAGGAATAAACAGCTGTTTTCCACATGTGAATGCAAGATAGTGCATCAGTATTTTACTGTTGTCAGAGTCAGTATGAATTTTGTTAAATGCCTTAGTTATAATCTTATAATTTATCTAAATTATAATGTTGGAAGGGCCAGTGTCTGGCTAAGATAGTTGCTTAGGTGATTTACTCCATATTGAGGATACATAAAATTGAATGTGTGGAGGCAAGCACTGAGAGCAGGTAGCCAAAAACAGGGGAGGTTGTACTGCCGGAGCCACAGAATGGAAGGAGAAGTTGGGGACATGACTGAATATAGCCTCATGGTGATCTGCAATGCTATAGTCAGGTTTACAGGATATGAAGGCGGGCTTTGGTGGGCTGCATGAATAGATAGAAAACCTGAAGGTGGGAAGCAGATGCAGAAAGGAGTAAATGACATAGAAAACTGAAGTACAATCGCAAGCTACTGAAACAGCGTAGCTAGGGAAGTCGATCCTAGTATTACAAGCAAGTGTAGAAGCTAGGAAAACAGATTACATAGGGAGAGTATGCACTTCAAAGGACTTCCTAAAGATGAAGAGAGTAGTGAAGCCCTGTAGTTTTTTGAAAGAGAGTTGCTGTTACTACCATGGCAACCACAACCACAGAACCTGAACATAACAGAAAAATGAATATACAAGGTAGACAGGCCAAGGCCATGCCAGCAACATCCAATACACCTAACCACCAAACTATACTGTTATAACACCAAAGTGGTGGCTGAGCTGGAAGGTATAGCTCTGAAAGGATATAAGATGAGGTATGAAGAATATTTTACAGGATCTATATAGAAAATAGCATTAACAAAGCAACAAAGCACTATGGTAGTTCATACACTTGGGAACTGTGTTAAAACTGTTTTACCCAGTCACAAAGGTGCTATATTCCCAAGACAGAAAAAAATCACTGTAGGAGATGAGGCCCAGGCCAGTCGAGTAAGGTAGTTCTAGTAAATGTCCCTGTATTATAATGCATGTAATGCTGTAATTGCACTCTGAATTCTGTAAAAAGACAACTTTAAGTACCTTTCTGGTGTAAGAGAGGTGTTCAACACAGAGAATTATGATCGACTCTCCAATCATAACCAACTTATTATATGTTTGTGTCAAGGATGCCAAGAAATTCACCTCAAGAGTGAAGTTCAAGAGGTGAATCTTGGCATCAGTATAGAGAACACATAATAAGGGTTAAGATTAGTAAGAGTTTTATCTGCTCCATTGTCTAACAGTTACAGAAGAAAACGAAAAAAGAGAAAGTGTGTATGAGCATAACATGTTTTACCATCATTCAAAGCCTTTGAAAACTAGTTTTATATAGTTCACTTTTTCTCTTTCTCTCTCTCTCTCACTCACACACAAAAACACACTTTAGCATTGTCAAACAGACAGAAGGCATAATAAGTGTCTTCTTGAAGTATGATCAGTTTTAAAAGCTGTTAAGACACTTTGTTCTGCCACACTTTTTGTTTATGTGACAGAGTGAAGTATCTTAACAGTTTTTAAAACTGGTTTACATTCTACTCTTAATAATTGCCATGCAGCACTGTTTGCACTCAGTCCTCAGCATGAGAGATGCTCTTAACAGCACTTAGCTTAACAAAAGCTTGTTAAGCACCTCTTTGATGTGAGAAAGATGCATAACAAGCTTCTCTTTTCCACGTTTATGGAGTGTTATAACAATGCTCTGTTTACTACAAAGTTTTGTAAAGCACTTATCAGCAGTGTTAAGCAATCACAGAACAGCATGTGAAGTATTTTCACAGCATTAAACAGTTTTATATAGTTCACTCTCTCTCTCTCTCTCTCACACACACACACACACACATATATATATTACTAAAACCTGACAGAGTAAAATATATAATAGCTTTTAAAGTCATTCATTCATCATACTTTGCTTCTGTCTGCCATCTGTGAGGACACTCTAATAGTTTTACAGCTTTCAAAGCTGTAAAACATGTCATACTCCTATACCTTGTTTCTGTAACTGGTAGTATATGGAAACAAAGTTCACTTTTCTGCAAAGAACTATGATCATGTCTTTCTAAGATTCATCCATGCCTCAAACACATAATAAGTTGGTTATGATCAAAGACCCAATCATAATCTTCTATGCTTTGTCTGTAACAAGCTTTCTGCAGCTATGTATGTGCATCGGTTCATATTCTATAGATACTGCATACTCATATTATGCCCAGGGTTTCCAAATGCTCATATTAGGGGTTGCAACCTCAGATATATGTATCACCATATATGGGTACACACATTATACCAGTGATGGCCAACCTTGCTGCGTTAATAGGTTTCTTACTTCCCCTTACTAGACTAGGCCTGAGAAATATGCTAAACATGTTACTGTGCTCCATGCCATAAAATGGCATGAGACTTTCATATAATATGGAGATGGCTTTTAGAGAAAAGTGTTAAAAATGCATTAATTTGTTTAAAACCAACTTACTATAAATTTCTAAGTAGTAAAATGGTGGAATAAATAATTGAAGACATATATCATTTAACAGCATACAAAGACAGGAGAGGTTTTGTGATGTTTCCTGCAATACTTAGAAAAAAAAAACTTTATTTCAAAATTCATACACAATAAGAAAATATTCACATTTCAGTATCAAATATCTCAACAGCATATCAAGATACTCCTTTTACAATCTCATGTTGCAGTATTTTGCTAAAGTTATACATTTCATGAATTCTATTAATGAACTATTTTCATGCATCCATCTTTCCCTTCTACTCATCTGCTTCTGCTAATTAAGATGCTTATTTTTATGCCATTATGTATTGCTTGTTTCTTAATTTCAGTATACCTTTATTAACACACTAACAGAATATATCAAATCACACTATTTCACCTTAACATCTTTTCCCACATGAAGAGTACTAGTTAAACACTATTACATTTTATAAGCAGTGGTGGCTGCAGCTTCCTTTTCTTGCTGGGACATAACAGCTAGCTAGCTGGAGGGGGCATGTAGGACATATGAAAAAAAAAACACCTAAACACCATACCAATAAAGTGTAGAATACATGATACATGGTAACAACTCACCACAATCTACTGCTAAAAATGAAAGACCATAATTTTATGAAACCTGGCAATGTTTGCAACACAGAAAAACTACTAATTTGTCATGCTCGAGAATTATGGTTCGGATGAAGTATTTGTATGTTGCTATAGTGTAACAAATCGAGTGTGTAGCTACCAATGTAACAGCGGTGGGAAATTGGTTTGCACTAGGACATTTGTGCCTCAGCAGAAAGAGAAGAAATATCAGTAACCTGAATTCAAGTGCAGAAAGTCCTATGTATTTTGTAGTGTGCTGCGTTGTAAGGAAAACATTTTTAAACAAATATAGCACGTTACCGATATTCAAAATAAAGCACATGCCTCCCCACTGCATACATTGGTAAGTAGTTTAAATGTATGTTAAACTTTCTTTGAAGCAGAAGCAATAATGGTCAGTTAACAGCTCCTGGATTATAAGAATAATTCTGACACATCAGGAAGAATGTGAGTGAGGGTCTGTCAGCACTTGGACTAAAAACTGGAAACTTTAAATCATGCAGGTCAGCTTGTTTATTTTGTTAAGGATTTACAACTACTGTTGAAGAGGAAAGAGCTGCCCTGAGAGCACATATCTGAGTAAGTCGGGCAAAAAAGTGTAAATGAAAATAGATTTCAGAAGCTGTGCATGGTGCCTGTGACTCACACTACTGCCATTCTATTTACATGGAAGTTAAAACAATGATTTCCTTATGTCTAGAGTGACTCATATAAAGGCAGCTTGAAGTGAATTCTGGAAAGAAAACCTCCAAGATCATTTTACAGTGACGGGGCCATTGAGATATTATCGCCATAACCAATTCATTATTCTTGTGCATTATAATAGTCAGAGTACAAAGATATAATGAAAAACTGAGACACTGTGGCAACTCTATGTTATTTACTTATTTATTTATACTTTTTGTTAATCAGGTTAGTCCCATAAGGCCAATGACCTCCTTTTGTGGAAGACCCAAGGTGGTATTCATACTGAATAGGTGAAATTTGTCCAGGACACCAGGGAACCTCCTCTTGGATGCATTTGGGGTTGCAAAAATATATGTTGTTTGTCTTTCGACTTTTCCCAGTTAGGGATCACCACAGTGGAACTCTGGTCCACTAATGATTGACAGTTGTTTTTTATGGTGTCGAGTTGCCAGCCCGACGCCCAACCTTCAGTGAAGGCACGCCCATTCAACACATGTCTTTTGAATGCCCACTCGACCGCGGGGAGGACATGCAGACTCCACACAGAAGGCACTCCCAACCCAAGCCGAGAATCGAATGGGAGAACCTCTTGCTGTGAGGTAACAATGCCACCACTGCACCACCGCAGAAGTAATGTAAATGATGTAGAATATTTCTGGTGTGCTGAAATAACACAAATAGAAATGTTTTGGGTTAGCACCATGCCTCTCAATTTATTTGATCAAGAATTCAAGAAAATCCAAAAATAATTGTGGAGGAGGTTAAATTCAGTAATAATTTCAAGTACTAATGTAATTCACTTAAAACATTAACAGAACAAGTTTTGCATTGATATTCATTTTTTTGAACAATACGAAGTATAAAACTCTAATGATTGGCATTACTAAATGACTATAATCATGTATGATTTTCTAGAAAAGAACACTGTTATGAGAGCCAGGAGAAACATTTCATGCAAAGTCAGGGACATTCTCCAAAAGTAGTGACAGCTTAGAGGCATGGGTAGCACTCAGAAGGAAATGTCTGGTCACAATAACTCCTTCTGGGATTTGAATACTTTTTTTGAATGTGCCAAATTTTAAATGATGCAGTTATAATTTTCTGAATGTTATTATCACTGTCTATGAACAAGTCCTAGCAGAAGACTTTAAGAATGTGTTGTTTTAACTATTAAAAACTAAATATACTTATATTCTTAAGATGAGGCTTCTTCATTTTCAGACAGTTTAGTATGGTTTGAGATTATCATAACATCTGTTGCACCATCAAGCAAAAGAATTTGAAACTGCAGCCACGGTCAACTTCATGTCTTCAGAATATGGAACATTTACTAATAACTTGGGAAGGGAGCTCACAGCATGGTTAAAGTGTGTTACTTTCTACTTGTTTCACCAGATACCCAGTTCTTCAACCATTACAGATACTGAGTACTAGTAACTTAAGGTACAAAAGTGGCCTCAGAGGGGCAAGCCAAGCAACCCCCCCCAAAAAAAAATACTGCATTGATCTCCAGTTAGTATCAAGCAATCAAGCAATACAGGTTAGAGCAAGCTAACAACATCATGAGTACCATATAATTCATAACACCAGCAAGCAAAATAAAAAAACTATATCCATAGTTAACATTAACCTTTCATCTTCAAAATGCAGATACTAACCTGTTTGCATAATGTAAAAGAGATGAGTAAACACATTAATAACTAGGAAGGAAGCTCACACAATGGTTAAACTGTGGACTTTAAACTTAGAAAATTTTCTTTGATATCGGTCTCTCTTGGCATGCCAGTCACTTGGTTACCAAGTAAAATTTTGGTACTTCCTTATTATAGCGGCCTTGCCGATATAGTAACGTAAGCAGTGATCAGCACAATTACAGCAGTCTCGCTGTAGCGATTTCGGCAAGGGTGCTATAATAAGGAAGTAAAATTAACTAATTGGTGTCCATTGAATGATGTACCATTATCAGATGTCACTGCTTAAGAAATGTAATTGTAAATATATCAAGTTGTAAACTATTACTGTAATACTAACATGCTCTACTACCTAACAGTAAACAGTAGCTGTACACCGAGATAACAGCTCGTACTTTAGACATATCTACCTATACAGTCGTCTCTGTGCCTGACTGTGTGTACTAACTGTAATTTGTGAACTTATGTAACTTCTTCTGGTCTACTTTGAAACATCTAAAACCCATAACATCTAATTTCATAACATTGAGACCAGGACATCTAAAACCCAAAACATCGAATTTCATAACATCTAACACTACAAATCACAAGAAAATAACATCCCCTCCACATATAATGACACCAAACTACCAAACACACTTTTTACTATGTTTCTGCAGGAAGGCAAGCCACCCACACCTCCCATAAATTAAATATACCAACTCCAAGATCGCACTACAGTGGGAAAAAGTTCATTTCCTAACCCCACTATATCAAGCCCCCCTGTGGAAACATAGCAAAAACTGTGTTTGGTGTCATTATATGTCATTATATGTGGAGGGGATGTTATTTTCATGTGATTTGTACTGATAGATGTTATGAAATTCAATGTTATGGGTTTTAGATGTTTTGGGTTTTAGATGTTCTGGTCTCAATGTTATGAAATTAGATGTTATGGGTTTTAGATGTTTTAAAGGTGACGTAACTTCTTCACAATCTATGCAGTCTGTTGTGCATTATTAGAATATATAAAAACTTACTGTAATATGGTCATGTAGATACTTAATGTACAACTATATGATACTATCCAACTGGCCCATCTAAGAATAGACCCGGCCCAGCAGAGTTAACCTAGTTGATAAAACAAAAACATATAACACAAACAAATAAATCAATAAAATGTGGTTATTGTTAGATAAGTCTGTATTTTTGACTATTCCTTTGATTGGCAGATTTCGTTTACTGTTAAGCAGAATGTTTCCTCACATTGGTGATTTCGGCAAGGCCACTATAATAAGGAAGTACCAAAATTTTCCTTTTACACTATTTGTAAGACAAAAAAGTAATAAAATACTTGCAATACATTGTATTTTACCACAAACCCAGAGCTTCAAGCATTAGAAACTTTGAGAGTAACTTATAAAAGTCCAGGACCTTACACACACAAAAAAATGCAAATTATTCTCATATTCCTTCTCTTAGCATCTCTAGTTACAAATTCTCAGTGACAAACAACATTAATCTATCTCCCTATTTCAGTTATTATTACATCATTCTACCCACTACCTTGCTAATACTTTATATCTTTTGACCCACACTCACGGACATGCACACACATATCAATTACAGACACTTGTTAGATCAAGTAAAATGTATAAATTCATAAATAATGGCCCAGAAAAGCACCTCAGCTCAGTGATGTCAGAACCATATAGTGCCAACTCCCCTCTGCCTCTCAACTTCTTAGCTGAAGAATCAGAAACAAGGAACAAAATCAGGTATAGTTTTTTCATAGTTCTGTTTTATACTTAGAAAGCTAATAGAATAACAAGCTTTGCATTATCAAACATGTTCCAAAGGACACAAATTCTGAAACTCACATGCTTGACATTACTTAGTGACTGTACCCACAACAATTTGCCAGGAAGCCACAAAGTTTAGAACAAACACATGAAAATAATTTTCAATTCTTAGCTCAGAAATTCTAAACAAATCTAAAAATAATTGGGGGGGGGGTCCCCTAAAAGGACACATTTTAAATTCTATTCTTTACCTATTTGTTAACCAGGTAAATTCACTGGAGACAGTGTCCCTTTTCAGGGATGACCCAGGAGTACAATCTGAGTGACTTGCTCACATTTACACTATAGGCAAATGGATATGTGAGGATTTATAGCCGGTATCTTGTCTACAGGCGGCAATTCAGTAAAAGCTCAGGGCCTTACGTGCCTTTGTGTGTTTATGGGAGTCTGAATTTTACTGAGATGTTTTCTTTATGAATGAACAGTTTTTTCAACCATAATTGTTAAATATTACACTAAGTTGCATTGGCTGAGAGGAGATGGGAACAACATAACTTGTAATTCATTGGATAGCAAATTGGCTCCCAAATACCTATGAAACCTATGTAACTCACTGGATAGAAAACTCACAAATAAAACTCATGAAATTAGGGTGAGCAGCTCTATCTCCTATAAAATACCTGTCACTAACAGTGTACCCCAGGGGTTAGTCCCTGGTCCACTCCTCTTTGGCATTTACTTCTCAGAGGTCAAAGCAGGATTCTCCAAGAGAGCCTTTTCCAAACAAATTAAGGAAATTAAGTACACGTATCAAGGAACACAATTATGCCATTAAACGTAGAGACATGACCAATGCCTTGTATAAACATTCTACTGACTGTGTTGCATATAAAAAATTTTTATTTACTATTTTAGAAGAGTGTTCCTTTGATCCTAGGGGAGGTGACCTTAAGAATTATTTGGAACAAAGGGAAGCAACTTGGCAGATAAAGTTAAAATCTGACAAGCCACCGGGGTTAAATGAATTTATTAATGTAAAATGTTTTTTAAAACACCGTAAGCTACAAGTTACTGACAAAAAGAAAGTAGTTTCTTTCTTTTTCTAAACAATACTGTTTTTTTAATAACAGCCTTTACCTTTGATTTTATTGGTTCATTTGTATCAATTAATTAAGTAACCATTGTATTTAAACGAGACTTGAGTATGTGTTTTTTCATTCTGAAGAAGTTTTTTTACGAAAGCGGTCAAATAAAACAGTTTGTACGCTATTTGGTTTGGAATTACGTTCTTCTACCCAACTTCAGTGGCACTTATCCTGTCAGACCTACTGTACATTTGCAAGTCTAATGTAGGCATAACCAGCCACTGAAGGCATCTAAATCTGTTGTTGGAGGGGATAGATATGTATCACAGAGACTATGGAATGGTCTTCCTCTCCACATTAAGCAAAGCACTTCTCTCTTACACTCTTCAAATTTAACCTTAATGAATGAATGGGTAATCACAAATTCATCCCTGGTTTAGCACCTTTGTGCTCATGGAGTGACATATAAAGGTTATATGGGACTGCATGGGTAAGCCTGTAAAGATCCTCACAGATCAATACCCTAGTAAGTATGTATGAACCAATGAAATCATCAACAGTGCTTACATTCCTATATGGAAAGTGTTAAACAAACTTGTGTGTGCTCAACTTGTTTGGAGACTTTTAGTATTCGAAGAAACAGACTACAAAGGATTAGTCCAGATAAAAAACACTTTAGCACATCTAGGAGACTTTCTGTCTCTGATACCCTCTCTGTGGGAGGAATAAAGACGGCTTGTTGAAGTTTCAAGTGGTTTATTTGTTTAAGTGGGTAGATGGATGAGGGTTCATGTTCTAGTGCATTACATTCAACAGGTCAGTTATTTAAAGGCAGTTGCAGACAATGGTGGGAGATGATAGGTTCATAGGTATGTGCAAGGCTATCGGCCCTAGGGCCCATACAAGCCTAGCCAAAAAATGTACCCTGGCTTTCGCCACCCAAGAAAATTATTTTCCTATGCCCCTGTTGAGCAGAGCCACAGAAGTGATCCCCGGGGTGAATTTCCCATTTCCCATCCTTGCAGGAAAATCTGGGAAATGGAAAAACAAGGAGCCAATCCCAAAGCTTAGAGGTTAGTCCCTGAAAGCCCCATGAGGGTTTACCACCACAGCAACGTGTGGGGCCTCATTCTTGGTTAAAATGTTTTATTTTTATTGTTAACAAACAAAACATGCCAACACATCATGAGCTACCACTGTAGAACTATATTTAAGAAAACACTTTTGTCTGAGTTTCATCAGGTAAGTGGTTTACACTTTAATCATTGAAAATGCCTGCTTTTATATGACTGTCACCAGACTTTATTAGCCTGTTTTGTATCACATGTAATATGTGAGGGTGTGCCTCCATTTGTGGGGCTCATACTCCGAAGCAAAGTATGAAAGTTTTATTACAGAATTTTTTCCAGTCTGACTTGTCCTTATCACTGCTTGTATCACATGTAATATGAGAGGATGTGCGTGCCTATTTTTATGGGACTTTTATCTCCTGAAATACATTATGAAAGACTAATTTTCTCTTGTTTGGCAAAAAAAGTTTACAGTGCCTGCTTATAAGAAGCTCATAAACATGACTAATGTGACCAGTCCCCCTTCTTCCTGATGATGACAGACATTTCAATATGTAAGAGAGGTAGTCACTTAGACCTACACTTGGTGACTCCGATTTTTTGAACAATGCAAGCATCCTGAGAAATAGCTTATAGTGGAAACAAGTCACAGACACAGTGCTCATTTTTACAGAGCTTATGGATGTACACAAGTAGGAGGGAAAATGTAAAAGTGTAAGACCTCAGAACCTTTTGTTTAGGCTTTCTGTACCCATGAAATAAAGCTGTTTGTGACAGGAATAAAAAGAAACAGTGGAATACCAGGCCTGACAAGAGCTTTCTGGATTACCTCTGTTTACTTTTAGTATTCAAGGGACTGGGTCTCTCAGAGGGACACACACTTTCATGTGAGAGCACATGGACCTGTATGCCCCCTCTAGCACCGCCCATATTTGTAAGTTAAGCAACATGTTATAATCCCCCTTGTAGTTATATACAAAGAAAAGTAAATATATAAAATAATATCTATCCCAGGAAGATCCCAGTTGATTCATCTACACCCTGATCCATCCCTCTCCCTTTCATAATTTTCTTCCCCAACTTATGCTCATATTGTATGCGTTATATCATTCTATATTCTATATTCTTTCAATACTATCCTTCTTCTTAAGCTAGCTGTTTCCCATCTCCTCTCTAATCTCAAGTTACCATCTTTGTTCCCATAAGCCCCATTTATTCTATACCATCTGCCTACTTCCTCTACAAATATCTTTTCTTTTTGTACAGGCTGTGGTATTAAAGATTACACCTCCTCTATTTTTTGGGCTCTTGAGAGTTCAATTTTTTTTATGATTGCCACCAAACGTCTGTTTCCTCAGGAACATATTTAAAATTAGCCATAGAAATAAAAACTTAGTCTAACTATGCCTGCAAGTATGTTTTATCAAGCATTTGATTGATTTGTTACTTAAATCTGTTAATTTTTTTTTTCAATACCAGAAGATGTGTGTCCGAGGACCCCTATCCTCAGTGCCACATCTCCAACATCTATTTATAGTTCTGGGAAATAGTTTTGCTAATATTACTGATGTACAGAAATAAGTATGCAGACACTACCATTAAAAGATCCAGAACTTCTGTGCCTTTGTGGCATACCTATCCAGTGGCACATTCAGTCTTCACAATATCATGTGGGCATATATGTAGTTGTTCAAAACCTGCAGTGAGTGACTGCAATCTATGTGTGTCAGTATACTAGTATTTATTGAGGGAGGGGCTGGCATAATGATTAAGGGTGTTTACCTCACAGACACATGCTACAAGGTTTAATTCTCACACTAAGTATGAGTTGGCTTAAAAAGCCCCCCCCCCCCAGAGTCATTTGCCTAGTAATCATCTATGAACCTTAGCAGCAGTGTTATTTGTGCCTTCTCACTTTCTGTTATCTGTTCATGTAGCTCTTTTTCCCACCATTCCTTTATTTTACCTGTATCTACCCCATCCTTCTGTCTTTAAGAGCTTACATTCTTTTAAAGTTATCCCTCCAGACATTCCTCCTTTTTAACCTGCTATTGTTTATTTCCTTTAATGATTCAGCCTGCTCTTGTTCCCCACTCTCCTCTACCTTCATCTTTTTTCCATTTAGCTTGTACCCCTTGATAACACCAATGCCTCCTGTATTTTTGTCCAAATGTTAGGTCTACCTCATATACTTACCTGCTGCTAGTACTTTACAGCTTTCTGCCTCCTTCTACTCCATTTACACAACATTGTCTCTATGTTTCTATCCTGTCTTGTACCTCCTGTAACAACAAATTCCTCTCCCACTCTCTCAATGCCTTCAACTACCACCTTGCTAATCAAAGTTTGCAAATCATTCAACATTGGGGGTTCTAAGCCACTCCTCTCGGGGACTCCTTAAACACTTTCATTAAGTCTTCACCCCTGTTCAATTCTTCATTTACTACCCAAATCAAAATGTTCCAGTCTGCTTGATATTCTATGCCAATCAATCCCAGTATCAGTACTAACTGACAGGCTTGCAAATACATACTTAAATCAGAAACCTCTTGCCCTCTTCCTTCTTTCTCCTATGTGAGGTTTTCCCATGCTTCTCAGGGCTTTTCTCCATCCCAAATGTATTCCCTCATCAGTTCCTTTATTTTTTTCAGGTACAACCCTCACCTGGGGAGACCCAGAAACTGTGTTCTGGATATATGAACTGCAGTAAAATAAACAAATGCAATATTTCTACCTCTGATTCAAATCTACCCTTATACCTTTCCATAGCTTCATTTAGTGACCTGTCTTCTATTACACTTTTTCATATGTCACTTCCATGGAATCCTCCACTGGCTGTCTTAACCACATTCCTTAACATTTTATTACCATTTCCAAATTCCTTATTGTGTGACTTTCTGGATTCATAATCACTATTATTGCTATGATCTTTCCTTGATTCACCCCAGATCCAGACTATTTCCCAAAGTTCCCCAAAATATTGCAGACTCGTTCATGATTCTTGTCAACTGGTCTAGTCAAGGTAAGTAGCACATCATCTGTGTGAAGGCTGATATTTTTTTCTATCTCTCCCCCAGCTATAACACCATATTAGGTAGTTCCTTATAGTTATTGTAAAGAGTTCCAGATAAAAAGCAAAGAGTACAAGGGACAAAGGACATATCTGCCTCATTCCCCTGTCTATCTTTATCTCTTCAAACAAGCTCTAACTGTAATCCTTGCTTTTGATCTGTCATATGTTGTTTTTAGCAATTTCCCCACATGTCTCGGAATCTTCACCTTTCCAACAACTCAAATAAATATCTCCACTTCTTTATGCACATCCTGCAGTATCATCAATGTCCTTAAAATATTATCTGCTGTTCTCCATCCCGCACACTCCCATCTTATCTACATGCACTAATCTGGGGAGGAGTCTAGCCAGCCTCGCCACCATAATCATCATAAAACAGATATAATTATGGTTCAAAACTGAAATGAGTCTGTAGGAGGACCACCATAGTGCATCCTTACCCTCTTTGTATGTAACTGTAACCACCACCTCCTTTAATGAATTTGGCAGGGGACTTTCCTCTAGTGTATTATTAAATAGGCTCTCCTATATTCTAAGCACTGTGCTCTTTACTACCTCCCCATTAATGTATTGAAAGCCCATCACTTCCCGATGCTTTTCCTTTTGCAAATTCTTCCATATCTTTTCCAATTCTTTGCATAATAATTAATTCCTTCATATTTTCATACTCTAAGTAGATGTGATTCCCTCCATGGTAATTCATCATCCTTCCCTGTTCTCTGTATGTTGTCTTCCTCTGCATACAAATTACCAAAATACCTGCAAAAACACTCATATATTTATTTCAATGTATTCTTAACTTCTTCACTTCTTTTATACCATATTTAATATATCCCTGTGTCAACTTCCTGTTGTCTCAGCATGAATGCCAACACTTTAATTGCCTTAGGTGAGGCACTAAAGTAAAATGTTTCCTCTCCCACTCTTTTTTTTCCAATATATTTTCATCTTTCCATTCCTCCTACTTCCTTTTTATTTCCTTCTCACTCTCCTTTTTCTCCTGTGAATTCTTAAGCCTTTCTGACTGCAACTCCACTAACCAATTTAGCGCTGCTTTTCTACTTACCTTTATTTTTTGCTGTTGTTGTATCATCCATTTCTGTATCCTATCCATTATGTCCCATACCTCCCTCCAAGTCTGCCTCCACTTCAAGTGCTTCTCTTACAATCCTTTTCAATCCTTCATTTTTCCCCTTATCCAGTAGGAATCCTGGCAGTCTCCAGTGCCGGGGCAACTCCTTTCCCTGTCGTAACTTCAACGCCACCATTAACGAGGCATGATTTGAAAGGATAATCAGTTCACATATAACCTTGCCCACACCTAACTGGTTTCTATACTAACGAATCCTGCCTGAACCAACACTGATATTTAGGGGACAAATAAGTATATCCCTCCTCCATTCCTTTTCTTATTCCTGCCTTCCATACACGTTTCCATCTATTGTCTTCAGATAACATCCTCAGAAATCTACCCACTTTTGTTACTCTTCTACTTCTCAAGATCCTTTCTACATTTTTCCTACTTGTAACTAGATTCCAGTCCTATAGGCAAAGTCCCCATTGGAACTCTATTATTTTAGCTAATGTCTCCTACAGTGCTCTTATTGTTATCTTAGGAGGCATAATAATTGACACTAATGTAAGATTTATTCCTTCCATCCACCATTTTATTCTGTAAATACTCCCGGCACAGACGTTGAAAAAGACAAGTGACAAAACAAACAGGCAACTTCATTAAAAATCAAAACATACACCTGCTAGCAACCAACATTCTTCTGAAGAAGTTGCAGGTACTATTAGGAACAAAAGTGCTTAATCTTTAGTGAATTAACCTTGACTTTTTACTTGTGGAGTTCTTTTAGTCACCTGCTAACTTTGGTTGCTAGTGGATATATTTTTTGATTTTAATAAAGCTGCTAGTTCATTTTGTCATTTGTTGTTGGAGTCCTTTTCAACATCTGAGCCGAGAGTATTTACTGTATTTTGGTTGTTTCTGAGCATCTTGCAGTTCTGTGGTTTTGGTTGAAGTTGACCATTTTATTCCAGCATATACCCCTTTGTAGCTCTCACTATTACCTCAACTCTAAATGGAGTAATATTCATCATTTGGATCACAGCTGCAGTAGCCTTAGACATATGAGTTATTTTCTGCTAAGCGTATAACAGCAGGCCATCATCTAAAATTTTAGGGAACCTTCAACACACCCAAACCATTGTCAGCTCGAGCTGAGCTGACTAAAAATGCAGATTTGGGTGCTATGCCCCTCAGAGCTTTCCTGCCACTGAAGAGTCCTCCTCTTGCAGGCTTTCAAGGATCAACAGTCATCTAATGCTGCTCCTTTTGGGTAGATAAGTTCAATTCGGGTAAAAAAAAAAAATTATTTTACTTTTTATGACAGAAAAAAATAATTATTTTAAAACTAAGAAAAAATGTTTTTGATTTTTGTCATGTGGCTTTTAATTACTTTCAAACAGGAGCATCATTTTTTTTTAATTTTGCAGTAAAAAGTTATTAAAACTAATTTAAAACTACCTTTTCTGAGGAAAAAAGTTGTGTTATTTTACTTTTGGGGCTGAAGTAAGTGTTGAAATTTCTTTTTAATATGTTTTTACAGGGAAAACGTTTTTTACTATTTCCCTGATATATAGACTATTGCTACCAGACTTCTCTAGGAATTAGGAATCTTGTTTTGCTTAACCATGGAGCAAACTACTAGTTCCTTGGTTCTTCCTTCTTCCAGAAACAAAAAAGAAGAAAATTACTAAACAAGCTTTGCCATCATAGAAGGTTGCTAAAGTGCATCAGCCACAGATGGGTGACTCTGCTGTGACCATCTCTGGTTCCTAAGGCCATTCATCTTTTCCCTGGCTTCCTCTGGTGTAGTCTCTACAGCCACCATGGACCTATTGTTAAACATGGCCTCTGCAATTGCTAGAGTACCCATAAAAGGTGAGGCAAAGCCACTCTTGTCAGTCTTGGGAGAAGGAACAGTGAATGCCACTCTGCCTAGCCAGAATGCTTTGCCTATCTCAAGGGAAATTTTTCTTCGCAAAAGTGGGTCTGCTTCTTCAGAAAATTCCTGTCAAAAAGAAGTATAAACTTAGTCATTTTGGACAGGAGTGATCTGTTGGGATTAGCTCAATGTTTAGTTCAAACTTTTGGCCTTTTCAATTCTGCTGTTTATGGTAAAAGAGAACTAGGTGTCTATGACTATGGCAAGCTATTAAACTCTCCATACGTATGAGGGGAAAAAATGGTTGCCTGTAAGTTCAACTGATATGAACTTAATTTTCTTCCTGTATAACAGCTATTTACCATATCTGCTACTAAATGATCCTACCAAAACGCATCTCCACATTGATAAATTCGGAGAATTAGATACAAATAGTAACTTGCAATGGCTATAGCTATCTACACAGTACAACTTTTACTCCTACAATTTTATCTCACGTTAGATATGCTTATATGCAGGTACACTATCACATTATTTATACACATCTAATATAGACTGCAGGGTTAGTATTCATTAAACAATTACCTGAAAATGCCCTTAATGTATTTCTAATCTGATAAGTATCCTTTGTACATACTTAAAGATTACATTTGTGATGATGATGTCATAGGTCAAGCTATTTACCTGTGTTGTTAGTTCCAAAGCCATATTGCCGACTTACTAATTCTTACATTGTGGGGTTAACCTTAACTTTAGTAAGTACACTTGGTAATAAGACCAACTATTATCTACCAAGTCACCTATTTTCTAATGATGGTCCAAGTTAATGATCGTAATGGCATAGGTCTGTTTGTATCATTGTGTCTGCTGTTTGAGTCAGGTGTTTTTACTTTTACACTGTAACATGTTATCGGCTATGGTGGTGCAGCAGTTAGCATTGTCACCTCACAGCAAAAGGTTCTCCAGTTCGATTCTCAGCTGGAGCGCCTTCTGTGCCGAGTC
Organism: Protopterus annectens; assembly: GCF_019279795.1. Taxonomy (NCBI): domain Eukaryota; kingdom Metazoa; phylum Chordata; order Ceratodontiformes; family Protopteridae; genus Protopterus; species Protopterus annectens. The sequence continues at coordinate 424,855,359 of NC_056749.1, forward strand.
TGCATGTCCTCCCTGTGGTTCAGTAAACTTTAAAAGACATGCAGGTAAGTGTGTGAGTGTGTGTTTCTTCTGTGAAGGTTGGGCTCTAGTCTGGCAACTCTACACCATAAAAATCCACTGCCAATCAATAGCCGGACCAGTGATCCACTGTGGCAACTCCTAACTAGAAAAAGCCGAAAGTATTGTAGCATTTAGTGTGACTGATTTTTTTGTTTGCTAAGTTTTGAAGTTAAATTATATTTTGGCCCCACTTGCCAGTAAAGATATATCTATATAAATAAAAATGTAAATGTTCATTTGTTCAAAATCTTAAATCTCTGTAAGTTCTTCACCGATTGCTTTGAAATTTTCACACAATGTTGCATTCGAATACGCGCATGTTTTTATATACCTGCTATTATATAGATGTCACACGTTGCATTCGAATACGCGCGTGTTTTTATATATCTACTATGGATTCTATATATTTATATACAAATATGCAATTTTATATGTTTTTGTTATAACTTTCTTACTTCTTTTTCAGTGCAATCGATCTGCTTTAGTTCATCCAAATAATGCCTCACAGAAGATCAAACTTAGGTAGTCATACTCGCGGAGCTGAAGCAGTGCGACGAGTAATTGCAAATTAAACTGAGGAAGAACGGGCATCAGCAAACGAGCAAAACAGACAAAGAGTGGCTCAAATACGTGCTGAGGAAGCAGCACAGCGACGTGCAGCCAGACTTGAGGATGCACGGTTGCGAGCACGGTGATCGCGTTCTGCAGCTTCAGATCTGCTTCGTTCTCCTCGATCGACACCAGCGGACGAAATAAATGCTTGCCTGAAATACTCTACTTTGTGGCGACACATAAAGATGTTAAAATTAACTACAAATATGCATGTCCATCTGCAAAACGATCGATCAGCTGAGATATTCTCACATCAATTGCTGGAAATTGGGGACGGAAAGGTGCCGGTTGATCTGACCTCAGGACGAATTTCATTGCCTCATAACTTCCACAATTTAGTGACGTCAAAAGAAGAATTGGTTGAAAAAGTATTTCCCAATATTCAAACCAATTATAAGAATCACGATTGGCTGACTGAACTAGCTATTCTTGCGGTCAAGAACAAAGACGTCTACGAACTTGACAATATTATTCAGTCTAACATTCAAAGCGAGGCAGTCACATATAAGTCTGTCGACACTGTTGTGGAAGCAGATGAAGCGGTTAATTATCGAACAGAATTTTTGAATTCACTCGATCTGCCAGGGATGCCACCACACATACTGCAATTGAAAATCGGCGCGCCAATTATCATGTTGTGAAATATCAACCAGTCAAAGCTTTGCAATGGCACGCGGCTTGCAGTAACAAAATTAATGAGCAACGTCATAGAAGCAACAATCTTGACAGGGCCTTTCAAAGGTGAAGATGTCCTCATTCCTCGCATTCCTATCATTCCAATGGATATGCCATTTAAATTTAAGAGATTGCAATTCCCAATTCAATTGGCGTTTGCAATCACCATCAACAAAGCTCAGGGCCAATCTTTAGAATTGTGAGGTTTAGATCTACACACGGATTGCTTTTCACATGGACAATTATATGTTGCGTGTTCTAGAGTCGGCAAACCAGACAATCTCTATATCTGCACAGACAATGGAACAACAAAAAATATTGTATACCCACAAGCATTGTGAAATTAAACATATTAGAAACGTGCACTTTCTCTTTTCTTTCTTTTCTATTTAATCAGACTGAGCCACAGCAACGCATGGCCGGGTACAGCTAGTAACCTTATAAATATGTATAGTACCAGTACAAGATTGATTCAAACCTTATAAATATGTATAGTACCAGTACAAGATTGATTCTAACTGCTTCATAAACCATAATCTTTTAATTACTTCATACTAAAGCTCTTAAATTATATTTGTAATTCTATTTGGTTGTTACTTTTTTTATAAAAGAGTATTTGTCAGGATTTAATATTTATGAGAATATGCTTTTTTTCTACCAGTATGACTACATAAATATGTTCTGTATGTTAGTCTGTATATTGTTGTTGGGTTTAATGTAATGAAATACTATGCTTAGAAATGTACATAGAGATTAACTTATCTCTGTTTGAGGTGGCTAGTGTGAGAGTGCTAGGCTCCCTAATCAAATGTCTTTAGATTCTATCTATAATTTCTTCTACTTCAAATACTTCCTCAGCTCTTTACTCTTTATATTTTATTCACATACCTCGCAGGAGCTGGATGACATGTAATAAGGGTGTGTGGGAAAGTTATGCTAATCTTACTCTGTTTCACAGTATTTTACTCTAATTATTACAAAAAAGTAATAGGGAGTTTATTCATTTAGATTTCTGTCAAAATTCTTTTCTTCTGTCCCTTCAAAAATGTTCTGTTTTACTCTTCCAGGCTAAGTTGGTTTGTGGTTAGACAAGGGGTTAACGTAAGGAGACTTAGGTGCTATTTGTCCCCGACTTAGGTGCTATTTGTCCCCAAGTACGCTTGAGTGTCCATCTCTAAACCATTCAATATATCTGCAATATAAACTATCCATTCTTATCAATGTTCATAGGTAAAGACACAAATGTGGGTTACTGAATCATGGAATATAAAGGGGATCCAAATGGATAAAAAGAAAAAAATATATTTTTCCATTTAGCTTTTAAATCTTAAGTGAACATAATCCTAGTTCAAGAAACACACATGCTCTCAGAGCAATGGTCATATGATAAAGGAAAAAAGTGGATTAAAACAATTATTGCATAAAAATACAAATAGTGTAGGCATAGCAATCATTATCAAACAATCCTTCCAAGACAAAATTCTGCATTATGACATAGATCCAGAAGCAATATGGTATTACATAACAGTTAAAAGCCCCAACATTGATAAACCAGTATTATTACTTAATATACATGCCCCATGTTAAAGACAGCAGGAATTGTTTATTTCCTTGTATAAGATATTAACCTGATATCCTAGTTATTATTTTATTATAGTAGGAGACTGGCATTCTATTCAGAACTCCACATCAGACAGGACACACATAAGGAATCCATACAATATACAGGCCACTACAGCTATTTCAGAATTGAAAAATCATTTCAATTTATTTGATCCATATAACTTATGGAAACTCACTAAAAGACAAATATATCTTCTATTCTCATTATCACAAAGCATGGTCAAGACTGGATTTCTTCTTAATTTCCAATGGGTTTCTAAATATGGTCATTAATTTTCACATAAGAACCTAGATTATTTTCTGATCATTCAGAAATTACAGTTAGTATTAACTATTTCATTAATACTAGTTCTAAGAATAGGGGATATAACTGGACTTTAAATCCTAATTTATAACTAAAGGAGGATATAGTACAAGAAATTAATAACCTGTTGGATATGCTCATATCCTTACAGGAGACTTCTCACTTGCCATTTGACATCCATTGGGCCTCCACTAAAGCCCAAATTAGAAATATTCTTATCAATAAAGCTACTTATTATAAAAAATGCATAATGGAAAATAATCCTCAATTTAAAAAAGAATCAGTAATCTGGAAATGAATTTACAAACTACAATCAGTAAACTGAAAGGCAAATAGATCATCTCCGAAAAGAACTACATTTTCTAAACACAAACCAACTATCTTTTCATGAAATAAAAAACAGCTTATTACTCGGAGTGGTCTCAAATGCCCTCTAAGTTACTGGTGAGACTGATGAATCAAAGGAAATCATCCCCTAGTATAACAGAAATCATATTTCAAGGGAAAACATATTACTCTAATCAGGATATAGTGCAATTGTTTGTTAATCTATACTCTCAAGCCTATGGAAATCAAACACCCTCACAGTCTGAACAAGAGGTGGAGCACTTTTTAAATCAGCTTAATTTTCCAAAGATTAATCAAACCCAACAAGAATCCCTTTCATCTCCTAATAGCAAGAAATAATAACAGTTATAAATCACCTTAAATTGCACAAAGCTCCAGGCCCAGCTGGATTCACAGCAGAATTTTATCAAGCTTTCAATAAAAAAAAATTCAGAAATTCTACTTGACTTATTTCACTGTATAAATAACAATAATATTACAGATAGACACCTTAACACCGCTAAAACAATTCTTATCCTCAAAGAACATGCCAATCCTAAAAAAACAATGGAGTTATAGACCTATTTCCCCTGATTAATCTGGATAAAAACTTTTTTGCTTCAATAATGGCTAATACATTAAAACCTATTATTTATAGTATTATATCTCTCAACCAATCAGGATTTATACAATCTAAGCAGACCTGTGATAATACACTCACACTTGACACAATGATTAATAATTGTAACCAAAGTCAAACACCATTATTTGCCCTTGCAATTGATGCCTCTAAGTCCTTTGACAGACTAAACTTAAGATTTCTTCTCTCAGTTTTACCCTACTTTGGTATACCTCCTAATTTCATCCAAACTATTAATACATTGTATTTCAATGCTTTTGTGACATTATATATCAATAAGATCACATCTCTCCTAATTCCTGTTAAGAGTGGAAGGAGACAAGGATGCCCATTACCCCCTTATCTATTTAGTCTATATGTGGAGCCTTTGTTTTTACTCCTTGCACAGAATATCTTTCACCATATGCCAGTTTTATACAATACCAAGATAGCATTTTCAGTGTTTGCTGATGAATTAAATTTATTATTTTATACTTCCTAATTCTGACTTGCGAAAAATATTGAATTCCATATATATCTTTTCTGAATACTCTAATTATACATTAAACCCAGAGAAATCCTTAATCTTTCCAATTAATCAATCCCTCAAACATTTTGCTTACCCCCTCCCAATGGAAATAAATTAAGCCATTCTCTGAAATATTTAGGAATATCTTTTCAATGAGACTCAAAAACTATATTATCAAAGTAATATCACTAAACTTTGGCTAGTAATACAACAGAACCTCCTTAAATGGAATAAAATTTAACTTCCATTTATTTCAAAAGTGGCTGTTGTTAAAATGAACATATTGCCAAGACTTTTGTATTTATTTAATGCCTCAAATAGAATAGTGCACAATTCATTTTTTAAGATACTTCATTCTTCTCTATCCAAATTCTTATGGTCTCCTAAATCAGTCAGAATTGCTTATAAAAAACGAATATACCCTAAGAACCAAGGAGGGCTGAACTTCACAGACTTCAAATTATGACATTATTAATTCTAGCAGACTTATGGCTATTTCTGATTTTAATCCATATATGAATACATGGTCACTGGGTAGATAAAACTCTCTTTTAGAATTATGTTAAAAGTCTTGCTTTCAGTCATAAAGCTCTTCCTTTTCTTAACAAGAAGAGCTTAAAAACAAGAGGTTACATATATCTTTAAAGAATAAGATAATTAATCTTCAAAAACTCATTGATACCTTAAATGTATGTAATGCATTTAATATTCTGCAACCATTACACCTTAACCCAAACCTCAAGTTCAATAATAAAGTACTTAATCTTAACAATTTTGCTCTACTAAAACAGAAATGTCTGTTAGATCTTTACCCCTTTAAAAATCTCTCTTTAATAGAAACAAGACTAGAACTTAACCTTCCTAAAAACTATTCTATTATTTTGAGACAAATCAGAAAATTGACTGCCAAAATTCTGGAAGACCCTAATATAGATGAAAATGACATAAATGAATGCAAAATTATCTGGAATCTTTTTCTCAATAAAAAAGAAAATGATCTCAAATGTGTATAAACTTATTATGTCCATTAGATACCAAAATTAAGTCCTCATTTCCAACTATTGGATTGAATTAGATCGATCAATCACACTTAACCAAAAAATTCGATCCATCTAGATAACTACAAGATCAATCCCCTTTAAAAAACTTAATTATATACAATTAATGATATTAAATAACTCTGATCTTACCCCAACTGTCTTAAATAAGTTTGACCCAAAACTTCCCCACTCTGCCCTTACTGTGATTTTCAAAAGGCGGATCTTCTACATATTTTTTGGAGTTGTAAATGCTCCTACAAGCTTTGATGCTCACTTAAAGTCAAACTACAAAAAATAGGCTATGAGAAATCCACACTTTCCTAGAGATTTGCTATGCTGCATATTCCTCCTCCAGGCTTGACGAAGCCTTAGATACGTATAATAGTTACTCTTTTTACTCTAATCAAATTTTATATTATGCTGAATTGGAAAGATAGATCTACTCTAGTGAAAAAGATTCAAACAAATGGCAATCAACTACATAACAACCCATAAATACTTAATGCATAGTCAAAAACTACATCAACACTTTCTAAATTACTGGAGTTTACTATTTGATTACCTATACCTCTCAACCTCTTAGAGCAAAAAATCTAGACAAAGTCTAAAATGATGGGGGTACAAATAGGGACAGATTTTAAATATTGCTCTTACAAACTTAGAAAGTTGATAGAATAATAGGTTTTGCATTAGCATGAATTTTCTGAAGGATGTGGAGTCTTAAACTCAAATGTCTGTCATTATTTAATGACTTTAATCCTCAACTATTTGCCAGAAAAGTACAGATTTTAGGAGGAACACACCAAAAATAGGAGGCAAAAATCTGGACATTCTGCAAAAATCTGTAAAGTTGAGAGGTATTACATTAAAGATAGTATTAACTCTACATTCCCTAGAGTTGAGGCTTAATTTTTCTCTTCTTTATACTACCTTTTTATTTATGTTTTTCCTCAATCTACATTTGTGAGGGTCTCTAGCATTTATAGATTACATATATTAATAAATACTGAGTTTATGTATTAGGCAAATGGCACCTTTGTATACAGTTTAATTGTGCTTTGTTTATAGATATGTATTCAGATTTCTTGATTATTATTGTCTTGTTTACTGATGACATATGTCTTTATTGTTGTCATATATGTTATAATTATAAAATGTAATAAAGATTTTTGAAAAAAAAGAAAAATAGATTCTTCATTTTCTGAAGAGGTTCAAGTTTCTGAACTACAAAATCATTGTGAAGGGACATACTCTATTTTGTCTGCTCAGATTTCTGATTCTGATCCTGAGGAAAGAATTTCTTTGGTCAGTCCCTCTGAATGATTCTCTTTCTCTCAAAGTGTTTCCAGAATGAATCAATGGTTTTATTTCACAGTCCCTGAAAAATATGGTTTATTACTGCTGGATTTTTCCTGAATCTACCCAAATTCCACCTGTGCTTTCAGCAGTGAATAATGTTTTGTCACAACCTGTAACCTGCCTGACAACCAGCCTGCCACCACCCCCAAAAAAAAAACAGATAGAGTGTATAAAGTTAGACAAAGAAAAAATCCAAACCTCTGAACCGAATAAGGAACGAGGAACAACAAAAAGTAGTGAATGAATAGAAAAGAAACACAATGGTTCCACATAGCACACCTTTAATTCCAGATAGACAGGGTAAGCACTTTCACGGATACTCTCCGCTTCTTCAGACCATATAATACAAAAATCATCATTAAGATACAACTATTTAAATACTAAACAGCCAATGGGATATAATAACTAGTTACCTACAAACATCAAAGTTAACCCATTCATCTTTACTAACTCTGAACAGCTTACCTATGTATTAAAACCTATAAAAACATGTTATAAATCACAAACAACTATGACAGCAATATATTAAAATCACAATGATGCCATATAACTTATACATAAAAAACATATAAATATACTTCAATAAGACATAAGAATAAATACAAACTATACATAAATGTGTACCTCTGCATAAAAACAACAATAACATCCATATCATTTTAATGTTTGAGAGCTCTAGCTCTCAAAAAAGGTTTCAACAAAACTTTGCTATTTAAACCTGGTGGCTTATCAGCTTGAAAATGTAGAATCCATTTCTGCTCCACAGCTTCAGTTTTATTTTTAAGGTCCCTACCTCTCATGTAACTATACAAAATCTCCAGAACTAGAAACTTAAATTTGTGTGTGGGTCCTTCTTTGGCCACATGCATGGCCAAAGCACTGGTTTCCTTAACATTCCTAATGTCTCTAAGATGTTCAAGGATTCTATCTTTGAATACTTTTGTCATCGTCCCTATGTAAAATGAAAAGCACTCAGTACAATAGCAAAAATAAATTACATTTTTAGTCTGACAATCAGCATAGAAAGTTCCATCTATCTTGAATCCTAACTGTGGATGTAAAAAATGTCCACCTGTGTGTATACATATACAAGCCATACATCTTCTACAAGCATTGGTCCCAAATCTGTCTGAATGGGCATAGTTCTGAGGATAGAGAGGCTTGTAACATAATTGTTTTTTAAGGGATCTGTTATTCCTAAATGAAAAACTGGGTTGGTGACCTATCACACCTTTCCGTTCTTGAACTGTAGAAAGGATATCCCAATTCTTTTTAATTACATAGAGTATATATAAAGTTACTCAGTCTTGTATGTTTGTATACACTCATCCCAGATATGACTCAGTAGATATTGCTTTAGTAAACTCTGATGCTGATAACATTTGGTTAATACCAATCTCTCTCCTTCTGATAAGGATGGGAAAGCTTTTTATAGATTCAGGAAAAAAGTGTATTCTTCTACAACACTTGTTTATAGAATTCTTATCTGCCAAGTTCATATGTTAAACTTTACAATTTTAAATTAAATTTCTAACCAAAATCAACAAAAATTAGGTAGTCTTTACAGATGTAAAAACTTCCTAACCAGCAACAGTAAAGTTACCCTAGCTAGTACCCATCTTCTCTCTACCTTACTGTATGCTTCTCCTGTCCTAATTAATCTAAACAAGAGCGATTTAAACAAGCTATCAGTATGTTGTGTCTTTCAGCTTTTCCCAGTTAGAGGTCACCACAGCGGAACTCCGGTCCACTAAATGATTGGCCGTATATTTTTTTACGTGCCGAGTTGCCAGCCCTGACGCACAACCTTCAACGAAGGTACACCCATTCACGCATGTCTCCACACAGAAGACGCTCTAGCTGAGAATAGAACAGGACAACATATTACTGTGAGGCGTCATAGCTACCGCAGCACCTCCACTACTGTACTAAAAAACAAGCTATCAGTATGCTACAACAAAATAGTAAAATTTGCCACAAACTCCTCCTACTGCACTCACCACTGTCAAGCCCTAAAACAGCTTTCCTGGCTGGAACTTCTTGTCACTTTAGCTCTAAACCAACTTCTTCGAGCTCATCAAATACTGTACTAACATGACAAAATTCCAGCCTTACAAGACCTGATCACCCTCTATGCCAGTAACCAAGATCTTAGATCCAGTAACAAGGTACTAATCACAATCTCCAAAAGCCATTACAGCTCTGGTGACTCCCTGTATTCTGGCAACATTGCCAAGACTTGGAACTCCCTATCACTACAAATCAGGGTACAACCTAACAAAACCATCTTCAAAAAACAGCTTATTTCCCACCTAAACAACTCCTGGACATGCAACTGCCTAGCAGCTGGCTGACATTCTAACACCTTTCCCATATCCACTATCCAACCTTTGCTTTAAAACTCCCACAGATGCACTATGTATTATCACATGTTACTTACCAACTCACTGCTGCCTACTCCCCACTGTTCCATCTATACATACTAACTCTCTCCTAGACTAAGTTGAAAAACTTTCCCTTAAAATGTCAATGAACCTCATATGAACTTGTCTATATCTCCTCCTTCGACAAAATGGCTAGTATTTTTAGTTTTTTCTTTTCTTTTTCTTTTATCTCCATTACATCTTCAAGATTATCTGGCTAGTATTTTTTTTTTTTAGTTTTTCCTTTCTTGTGTTATCTTCAGTACATCTTCAAGATTAAGATTTTATATATATATATATATATATATATATAATGTTATTATTTGCTATATTTTATAACTGTATGTGTAAACCACAATGCTCATGTAAATACCTTATATATAGTATGTTAGCAATTGTTCTGGAGCTTTTCTCCCAGGTCCTCCACTGAAAATGGACAGCTGTGTCCAGTTGGACCTCCCCGGTAAACAAATGTAAAATAAATGAATAAATAAATACATTTTATGCTTGCCTCTTGAAAATATGAGGAATATTATGACAACTGTTTCCTCATCTGAGTAGAAATCTGCCTTGTGTTTTTTAATTTCTCCAAGTCTTTTGGGTTTCTAATACCATGATGGGAATGGACCCCATTCCTAAGTCAAAGTAGGATTAATGTTAATGAAATTAGTGTTGTTTCACTCTTTGATGCCAGCCAGAAGTGCTCTTTGCAGCACCCACAATGTGCCCAGTAATGACTCCTCCTGCAATTTGTACAGGGTTACATGTATTGGTAACATATCTAAATACGATTGTACTTTCTTTTTTATAAGGTCCATTGCAACTACTACTTTTGGAACTGTCTGGGTATTGAAAAATTATTTAAAATTAAAGATTGAATGCCATTCTTGCTTTACTAGCCTGAAGCTGCCGACATACAGCTCTGTGCTGGTACCTAGTAATTAAATGCAGATGAGCAGATGTCTGTCAGATGTGATAAATGCTTTAGTGTCTGTAGAAACAAAGTCTGGTTTGTGCACATAAACTTCACAGATTAACCTTTTCAGCAGTATATTATTATTATCTTTCTTGCACAGAAACTAATAACTTATCTATATAACAGATGACATGTACAACTGTACAGTTTGCAGGGTTTACTGTCTTCAAGTTTTCTTTTCATACAACATGAAAGGTGTTCTCCAGTATGCAGATCTCCCAAGAAATCAGATTACATCTCACATGTATACATTCTTATGAAAGCAGTCTTTTGGGAACTCTCAAAGTTATTATTTTGATATTTTTTGATGTCATACAGTTGTTGTTGTGTCTTTCGGCTTTTCCCGGTTAGGGGTCGCCACAGCCGAACTCCGGTCCGCTAATGATTGGCAGTAGATTTTTACGTGCCGAGTTGCCAGCTCTGACGCACAACCTTCAACAAAGGTACGCCCATTCATGCATGTCTCCACATAAAAGACGCTCTAGCTGAGAATCGAACAGGACAACGTCTTACTGTGAGGCAACAATGCTACTGCAGCACCACCACCGTAGTACTTTTCTGATGTCATACAGTATGTTTATTAAACTTTTAGGGAGTCTTTCCTGTCAGAGAATGTTTCTGTGTGTAAGCAGTCTTTCGATGATGTCATGCACTCTGTTAATAAGCTCCTTTGTGTTCTTGTTTCAAGGTAAGTTATGTGACAGTCCAAGTAAGTTGTTTTTGCCTCCAACTTGATTCCTTCCTTGCACCTACATCCTTATCTGTAGTCTCTGAAGCCTGTATTAAACACTGAACATTCAACTTATCCTTATCAGCATTTTTCTCAAGCTGTACCAGAACCTGAATCATGTTACATTTCAGATGAATGTTGTTAGCTAAGAACAGTTTAACCCTTTACTATAGTATGCCAGCAAAAAGAAATGCATGCATCTGACTATATTATTCCTACATATATTATAGCAACAGAAGTGCATATACGTCTAACTAGCAAACAGAAATGTATGCATTTCTAAATCTCTAAATATATATCTCTAACAGGTATCTTTCTTCCACATTGCTCTCATTTCTGCCTGCAAATCCTGATATTTTATGACTCTGTGCCTCTCTGTATGCAAAACACTGTAGTCACTGGGTGTGGCGATTTCAATGATCAAGGCTATTTTTGTCTTCTTTTCATGGACCACTATATCCGGTTTTCTAGCATCTATCTTTTGAACTATTGGTAATGGGTGATCCCATGTGATGTAGACTTTATTTCCATGATGCTTTGTGGCTCATGTTTCCTGTGTTTTTCAGTCACTTCAATACCATAATGTTTGCACAATCCTCAGTGCAACAGTCTTCCCACATTATTATGCCTTTCAGTATATAGTCCTTCTGCCATTAGTATGTCACAACCAGCAACGAGGTCTGCAACTGTTTCCAATTCTGTTTTACAAAACCTACATTTGTCTGTTTCTCCCACATGTTCAATGGACTTTGTAAACCAATGTGCACGTAGCCCACAATCTTGGGCCACCAATATTAACCTTTCATCTCTTGATTTGAATTCACCTCTCCTTAACTATTCCAGCATTTAATCCTGATGAACATGAGGTTCTTCCAGAAGTGTTCTATACTTGCAACTATATTTATGCATTTTCCACATTTCTTGCCTTCTCATTTGATCCTTCACCTTATATTCTTTCTTTTATTTTTTGGCACATTCAGTTGCTGCCTGATTTTTATCTACTTCTGGTTTGATTTCCATTCCTCCTTGATGCCAATATGCTTCTGCTAGATTAAGCAGAGAAGTTATCTTAGATTTATTCTCCTCATGTATCAAAACTTTCACTACATTTGGGTCTTGTGAGGTCAGCAAATATGTGTGCACTCCAACGACTGCAGATATATACATGTAATCTATTTCAAGGAAGCCCATCCCTCCTTCAGAACAGGGAATTTATAATCTTGGTATGCACTGAATTTTATAAATCATTTGGTGAACATAAAGCATCCTTCTTATTTTTCTGTCTAATCAATCCAACATGTTTTGGGGCCAGTCAATCACTCAAAAACTGTAAGTTAGGATAGGAAGAGTAATTTTGTTCCTAGATGTCAACACTGTTTTCAGGATTAATATGATTAAGTAGACATTGCTTTAGTGAACTCTGATGCTGATAGCATTTGGTTAATACCAATTGCTTTCCTTCTGATAAGGATCGGAAAGCTTTTTGTAGATTCGGGAAAAAAGTGTATTCTTCTACAACACTTGGTTATAGAATTCTCAGTTGCCAAGTTCATGTGTTAAATTTTATCTTTGCCTCTTGAGAATATGAGGAATATTATGGCACGTTTCCTCATCTGAGTAGAAATCTGCCTTGTGCAATTTGGTTGTTTTTATGTCTGAAGTGGTTACTCACTGTTTGAAATGTGATTATGATCCTGTTGCTGCCACTGGAACTGTAATGAGGAGGTTTAATTGGTTGTGTAAAAGCCTTCCAGAAAATGTCAGAAATATAAATTTGAACACTCCCTTGGACAGAAATTAAGTTTTTGACCATCTGCTGCAGAGGTCCTTAAAACTTATATTGAGAGAGGTAATCTCATTCATGGACTCTCACATATTTTTCAGCCTTCCTTCTCCATGTTTGCCAAGGGATTTAATGCTACCCCTATAACATTCTTTAAAAAGCAAAATAAACAAACTCAGCAAGATGCTGGTAAAACAGCAATGACAGGGAAGTTCCATAAAGAAAGGTGGAACCCCACAGAACAAAGGACAGTCTGATAGGTCTATGTGACTATATGTAACACTCCTCTTCCACCTTTCAGTTTGACAAACAATCTTTACAAAAAGTCTGAACTTCCATTTCTCTCATTGGAACAGATTGTTTCAAACAAATTAGTTCTGAAAGTAATCCATCAAGTTTATAAATGTCAGTGGGAATCTTTCCATCCTTGGGGGATTCCCCCTCATCCACCAAACCAAACTTCTCTTTTCCCTTCTGCCATTCTCCGTCTGGTGTCTCAAGGGATAAAAAAATGGCCCTTCCTCCACATCCTAGGAGAAGAGTTTCATTCAACAATGTTTCTGGTGCCAAAGAAAGATTATTGGAGACCACTTCTAGATCTTTCCTTTCTGAACCTATTCATGAGTTCAAAATGTTATCCTTTCACAACTTATTACCCCTTACTCTCCGTTTGAGTTTTCTGGTGTCCATACATTTAAAGGATGTATATCACTGCATTCATATATTTTCAGATTTTAGACATTTCTTAAGGTTTTCGGTGACTGGATCACATTATTAGTTCTGTCCACTGCTCCAGTGGCATTTACAAAGTATCCAGATCCTGTGATACCCTACTGCAGACAGCAAGTACCTGTATTAGTCTCAGTAGCTTAACAAGTAGTACAATTGGCTTTGATACAGAAGGCTGTGGGCTTGATTCCCACACCAGGCAAGGTATTCACATTTTCCTTATTTAGATGACTTGTTTATTTTTGTAGAGTCTTTTTTTTTCAAAGTGTCAAGAAACTCACACCTGGATAAGGGATCTCCCATACAGACTAGGGTTCCAAGAGAGCATACAAAAGTTGGGCATGTCTCCTTCTCACAGGATTTTTTGATAACCTCTGGCAGCTACTCTTCATCTTAAGGGTAGGTCCACAATGGACTTATGAACTTTAGGAAAGCCAAACACAGCTAGAAATAGGGGGCTATCCATTTTTGGTAAGAAAGGTTACCCCAGGGATTTAGTCTTGGAGATAAAAAAATGAGATTATTCAGGATTGAGGTGCCTAGTTTAAGCCAATTTTAGGATAGGGCTGTTCTTTCATGAGATCAGCTGCAAGTAACATTGACACACATTCCAATGCATTTACTTTTAATTATATTAGTTTTGCAAGGAATATTGAGTGCATTAGTATTATTAAACACTGGGATATGTGAACACTTTTTTGTGAGATTAATAATTTTAATCCTGATAAACCTCGATTTGTAAATAAAAGAAAGTGTAACATTAAAGAGATTTTAGAAAAACCTTCTTTGGGGAATAAGAGCAATCATAATTGGAAAGTAGGCACATTTAGATGTGGGGCTTGTAATCAATGCCGACATCTGAGTGACACTGGACAAGTTAATTTGATGGCCAGGAATTTTTTAATAAAATCAAGTGTCTATTACCAATTGTAATAGTAAGGAGGTGGTCTATTAGGCTTATTGTCAAAGCTGTCCTGGGTTATATGTATGAAAAACTGACCAGGTGTTAAAAAAGGATGTACAAACAAACATAGATATGATACTGACCACCAGGTTAAAACAAATGTTCTGTATAGACACAATAAAGATTGTATTTCCAGTTTTTTTTTTTTTTTTTTTTTTATTTTTACATTGGAACAAATATTCATATGTAGATTATAGAAAACACTGCTGTCAGTTGAAACTGTACACAAGTCTCTCCCTGATGTAAATGATAATATTTCAATTAAGAGTGTTTTAAAAATGTGAGCAGCAAGGCTGGGAAAGTTTGGCATTTTTAATGTACTTACACATGTTTGTGGTTCAGTTTGGTTTTGAGAGTCCATCCAGCCATCCACCCATCCATCCGGAGTTTCTGATATTTATTCACTTGTTCAATTTACTTAATAAAATAATTTTATTGTTTGGTTTTTTTTTGAAGATTTTATAACATTTTGGTATGTCTTAGTGAGTTTTAAATATTAATCTATTTGGAAAGACTCTCAATTTTGTTCTGTATTGTGATTGGAGGAATTGTATTACATGTGTTTTTAAACTAATAATATAATAGGAAGCTGGTAAGCCTATGTTATTGTTCTGATGAAGTCTTTGAATGTATAACACAAAAGTACTCAACTTTTGAATAATATACACTTCAGCACCTGGAGTCCTGGTATATTGTATGCAGTTTTGGTTTATTTAATTTTGGTTTTACTGTATACTGGACCATTTTGTTTGGCACTTGTAAATGTTCTCAACTCTCCCATCCATCTATAGTCCCCAGGATCTCTACAAGTGTTTGCAGACAACACCACAGTGATGTGGTACATAAACAAGCAAGGGGGAACCAGATTTTAACCTCTGTGCAGAATAGCCATGGTAGCCTGGGATATAACCTTTCTACGCAATCTCACAATACAAACATCTTGCATAACATCAAAACAAAACTGTGTGGTAGACAAGCTAAGCAGGACCAGAACAGATTGTCATGAATGTAAATTAAATAAAGTGACCTTCCAAGACTTGATCCAGCTGTGGGGAACACCTCAAATAGATCTTTTTCCTCCCATTCACAACAAAAATTCTGCTCCAGGACTTCATTAAAGACAGATGCTTTTTCTTTTCTTTTCCGTGGGCAATTACGTTATTCAACATTTTTCCATCCTTTCCACTAATGTGAACGCTAATTGTGAAGAGTCAGAAGGACTCCCAAAAGATCATTGTGGTGACTCACTTCTGGCCCAGGCAACTGTGATTATCCATTTTTTGGGGGGAATGGCCAGGGGCAATTGCCACAAGCTTCCTCATAAATACCCATACAAGACAGTGGGGTGTTTGATACATCTTGAACCCAAACAACTGCGACTGCTTCCTGGATGATAGAATCTTAATAGCTTTTAGGCCTTTTTTCTGAGAAAAAGTAGAGGGTATTACAGAAGGCAAGAAAATCTGCTAATAGAAAATCATATATAAGTAAATGGAATGGTTTTCTAGTTGGTGCCAAAAAGAGAACCAACACCCACTCTGGTTTTGCATTATTTGTGTGAGTTGGTATTCACTAGCCTGTCTTACTCTTCCACCATGGTTTTATTTGTCATCAATTTCAGCATCTCAGCCCATGGATCCATCTCTTTCAATACAATCCCATGTGAAAATGTTTTTGAAAGTGGTGTTGCACATCAAGCCTCACAGGAAACAAGTGGCTCCTCCTTGGGATCTAAATTTTGTGTTAGAAGAACTAACTCTTGTTCCAACTGAATTAGTTCATTGGGCTGACCTGAGATACTTAACAAAGAAAACAGTGTTACTAATTGCTCTGACCTCTGCAAGTAGAGTACCTGAATTGCAGGCTCATATGTGGGTCAGCCTTATCTCATTTTCCACAAAGATACGGTTTCCTTAAGAACTTATCATTCTTTTATGTCTAAAGAGGTATTCAAGTTTACTTTGAGCTAAGCTATCCAGCTTCCTGTCAGATTTCCAAAACCTAAAAATGAAGGTGAAGGATACTCCATATGTTGGATATCCACAGACAAGAAATGTTTTCAAGAACATTGACCAGTTATTCAAAAAGGACAACGTGTAAAAACAGACCATTTATAAATGAGCGTCTCATGCTATTACCTTTTGTTATGCCCACCACCATAAGACAATTATAGGCAAGGTCAAGGCTCATTCCACTTGGGCCCTGGCTTCTTTTCTCCAGATCTAGAACAGGTTTCACTAAGAACATTCTCTACGGGATCCTGGACCTTCATCCTTCCTCCTGCCAGGCAGCATAAGCTATGGTAATCTACTCATATAGCTAAGACTACTGCAGCTGTGATCAATATCATGAATATAGGACTGTTGTATATGTAAACTTACCATAGTAGTAGATGTTTCAGTGATCACTGCTGCAGTAGCCACTTCCTCCCTCCCTCCATCCCCCTTATTCTTGTCTGTTTTTGTTGACAAAGTGAGTACCATTATTTTTGCTTTCCTAGCAGTGTCCTTGTCAGGGCTTTAGACTCCCTTGCCTTGTCGTCATGAAAGCTCTCAAGGGCTTGGCATCCAAACCTGCCTTTTTAGTCAGCTCAGCACAAGACGAATAATGGTTTGGGCCCACAAAAGGTATCCTGAGGCTTTGGAAACTGGCTGTCTGTTATATCCTAACCAAGATATAGCCCATATAGCTAAGGCAATTGCAGCAGTGATCATTATATACTGTCATGGTAAGTTTACTTGGACAACTATACATTACTTTTCACCAAGCAGGCTGTTCCCATCTGTCTCTAATTTGCCCATGAGGAACTGGATGTTTCCTGCAACATTTAGTCTGAGAAATGGCTAAGGCATACGTTTACTACATGAACAAGAAATCTAAACAGTTGAAAATCATCAAGAAACATTTTAATTGGCTTTCCAAGATAGCTGCACACTGACCAACAGCTTAACTTCCGTTATCCCAGTGCGAACTCTGTCACTTTTAGTAAACTCATTTACTGACCATTAAGCACACTGCCTGGATGCCAGCAAATAGAACAAACCACATCAAAAGCACGTAGTGATGCAAGGCAGGCAATGTATAGAGGATCCAATAGTCATACAAAATGAAAAGTCCACTTAGAACAAAGTTAAAACAGCAATTTACTGTAGCACAAAACAGACTTGGTAAGCACTTTCACCTAAATAGGCTTCAGAAGCATGCGAGGCTGTACGTGCATGTATATAACCCACACAAGTGCATGACCTTAGTGCTATTTTGTAGAAGCAGCTAGGGAGTGAGCATGCGTGATCATAGTCATTAATTGTATATAAGTTACTTAAGTTAGACTCAATAGTCAACAGTAGTAATGTGTTTGTATGTAATAAAGCTGCTTGAACAGAACCCACGAAGACTCGTTTATTCGTGTCCTAACACGAAAGTGACATGGTGTCAGAACCAGGATCGAAGAGAGAAGAATATTCTGAGCCATGAGATGTAAAGACAACAGTGAAGGTAAAAATCGAGAGAAGAGTGCACAAACATAGCCAGAAAGAATCGAAGGTAAGGAGAAATAACACATATTGTATACTTTATGCGAAAGACAATAAAGGGGCATTACAAGGGCACAAACCGCATTATCAGGCAAGCAAAAAGTACAAAAAGTTTAACTAAAGAAAATGTTTGAGATAAAAGTATTAGATGAAATAATTAACTGTAAAGCAAAACAAGTATGCTTAAAACAAAACAAGTATGTTTAAAGCAAAACGAGTGATTTAATGCAAAGTTGGGCATGTTTAGAGTAAACAGAGCACAAGGAAAGTGTAGTGGGCATAAAAAGGACTTAAACAAGCAAAATGATTACAGTAAGAAAAATAAAGGGCACATTAAGTGAAAATAAAGCAAGGCGACTGCATGTGTTTTGGCAAAGTGCTGTATTTGGGCATAACTACAACTCTGTATTGTATCAAGGGCATAATTAAAGTTATTCAAAGTATTTCAGAGTGTGTAAAAGTGCTTACAGTGTGTGCTTATTACTGTGCATGTATTTCAAAGAGTTTACTGTGTGCAAAGTGTAACTACTTCGTGTAATCCAGTCAAAGTATAGCTATTTCGAAAAAGTTTCTTGTGCTGGGTATGTCTATTTGCAAAGTACTGCCACTACAGACTGCTTCTTGTACTGTAAAGAGTTGCCTAGCAAGGTACTGCTATTTAGGGGACATTTCAGTGTGCTGTATGCAGTTATTTGCAAAGTGCAGTTACTTTGAAAGTTATTGAGTTTAAGGCTACAGATGATAGATTTATTCGCATTGTGCAGTTACTTGGCATGTTTCTTACATACAAGAGTATTACAGTGCTCGTGAATTATTCAGTCACATCGTAAAGTTCTTGAATGTTTCTTAAAGTGATGACTTAATAAATGATGATAAATGACTGTAGCATTTCTACCTTTACCGATAAAATCCTGAAAACATTGAAAAGCCTGAGAAGTTATTTTGCAAAGTCCAGTAAAGTATCGAAAAGCCAGAGAAGTTTATTTCAGTTATTCGAAAGTACTACGAGTTTGTTTATTCACATAATTCCAAAGGCCCAAGGAAAGGGAGAAGTTCAGAGTACAAAGGCATAGGACAATTACTGGCATTAATTCTGGCATATGTACATATGTGTATATTTATGCTTATTTGCAAACCCCTTTGCTGGTATATGTTAATATGGCAGACCGATTTTGAAAACCCCTACCACTTGTATTTGATCAGAATATTGCGCAGAATTGGAGAATATTTGAGCAAGAGTATAATATTTTCATACAAGCAGCTTATGCAGATAGAGATGCATGCACAAGGGCATTCATTTTCCTAAACCTAGCAGGGTAAGAAGCCATAGAAAGAGAGCATCCATTTGTGTATGCACCAGCAGTATATAAAGGAGAAGGTGCAGACTGCCATATTGTTGTACAAGCTGAATCAAGGGAGGACCCTGAGTGTTTGAAGTGCAAGTTTAGAGAAATGTGCAACCCCCAGATGAATATTACATTAGAGAGGCATTTGTTTTACGGAAGAGATCAGAAACCAGGGGAAACATTTGCAGCTTATATAACTGACTTGAGAAACAGAGCTAAAATGTGTCAATTTGGTGATCTAAAAGATGAGCTGATAAAGGACAGGCTTATATGTGTTATTAACAGTGTTGCTGTGAGAAAGATTTTAATTTGTGACAGTGATTTAATGTTGAGCAAAACCATAGAGATTTGTCAAATCCATGAGGTGACAGAAAAACACACAAGTATGCTTGCAAGTGACAAGAGCATGGTTTCAGTTGGTTCCAGAGCACATGTAGATAGTATGCAACACATGTCAAACAAGAACAGGATTAAGCACGTGACAGCTACAGGATTTCCAAAGAAGCCACGAAATTTTCCAGAAAGTTCCAAGAAAGGTGCAGGCTCCAGCACCAGCTTGGTGCAACACAAATGTGAATAATCAAAACCCAAATCTAGCTTTATTGTTAACTGTTGCAATTCTGGTGCGAATCATAGGTTCACAGGTTCGTAGGTAGGTACTAGGCTATCGGCCCAAGGGCCTATGTAAGCCTAGCCAACAAGGTTCCCTGGCTTACGCCACCCAAGAAAGTTATTTTCCTGTGCCACTGTCAAGCAGAGACACAGAAGTGATCCCCGGGGTGTATTTCCTATTTCCCATCCACTCATCAAGATTTGTCTTGAAGAGTGCTAATGAAGAACTTTGCTTGACATAGATGGGTAGCCTTTTCCAGAGTATGGGAAGTCTCTGGAAGAGAAATCTATCCCTCCAGCATGTCCTGTTTATTGTGGGGACAAGGTTTAGGTCCCTAGAGCATGTAGCTCAGAGAGATTGGGATTTCTTTGGGTGTAGCATGTCCAACAGCTGTGGATTTGACATAGCTTTATATGTTAGGCAGAGATCACCTCAGAGTAGCCGATATGCTACTGAGTAAAGCTGGAGTTTTTTGAAATGGTCAGTGTAGGGCATTTGAGGCCAGTAATCCTCTTTGTGAGGTACTTCTGTGGCCTTTCCAGCTGCTGCAGATGTCTTGTCAGGTACATTCCAAAAGGGGCATTGTACTCTATAATGGGTCTAATCAGTGTCGAGTAGAGGGGAACAATGACCTCATTTTCCTGGATAAGAACCCTTTAATGATGAGGTGTGCCACGTAGAAGGACTTCCTGACTACTGTGGTGATGTGACTATCAAAGGAGAGACTACTGTCCACCTGGGTCCCAAGGTCTCTTTATTTATTTTACATTTGTTAACCGGGAAATTCTGACTGGACCAGGTCCATTTTCAGTGGAGGCCTGGGGAGAAAATCTCCAGCATCAAGTTATACAAATAAAGTGCATCCAGCATAATACACAAAACAGGTTACATCATGTATGCTGAGCATAGTAATATAACAAGAAATTAATAAAAACACTCCAGGTAAAAGAAGAAATAGAACATAGGTAAAAGACAATGTCAGTTATGGTTTGCTGCCTATGTGGTAGTTCATGGGTATGGAGTTTTTACCAAAGGGGGTGACACTCACTTTTTGGCATTGAGCTTGAGGCCATGGCTCTGACACCAGGCATCTGTCTCAGCGAGGCCATTCTGTAGAATGTCCACATCATTTGGGGACTTGACTATGGCTTCTAGTTTGCAGTCATCTGCGAACTTCATTAGCCAGAGGCCTTCTGTGTTAACCTGTAATTCAGAGAAGTAGATACCAAACAGGAGAGGTCCCAGGACTGAACCCTGTGGTACTCCACTTGTCACTGGTTTGAGGTCAGATATGGAGTCTGCAACTTTTACAGTGTGGGTTCTGTCAGTGAGCCAGTTGGCAACCCATCTTGTGATGTATGGATTTATACCTAGTTTAGTGAGTTTAGCTATAATTCCAAAATGGTGGATGGTGTCAAAAGCCTTGGCGAGGTCAAGACAGGCTGTGTGAACCGCCTTACCCTCATCTACAGCTTTGGTGACTGCCTCAAAGAAGTTGATCAGGTTCAGGAGGCACGATTTGACTTTCACAAACCCGAACTGGGTGGGATCCAGAGTTTGGAGGTTACCAGTGTCTTTGTTTATGAGTTCCATGGCCTTGCAGACCAGGCTCATCTGGATAACAGGTCGATAGTTCCCGGGATCAGTGGTGGCTCCCCCTTTGTGGAGGGGGATAACTGTTGCTGTGCGCTATTCAGTGGGCACAAAGCCTGATGCGAGGCTATTATTGAACATGGGGCTTAAGTGGGGAGCCAGTCCATTCTGAAGTTCTTGTAAAGCTCAGCCTGGGATGTTGTCCGGTCCCATGGATGCTGTATTTTTGGCTTTAGAGAGTGCAGGCTTTACCTGCGTAGTTGTGATTACAGGGACTCTACATTCTTCCTGTATAGATATGGGCCCTTTAGGGGATGAGGGGGGGTAAAGTTAGCACTGAACCTATCTGCCAGGATGTTGGCAATATCAGTTGGTTCTGTAATTTTCGTGCCGTTGTGCTGTAACTCAGAGCAGATCTGGGTGTTGCCATCGAGATTCTTGACATAGCTATAGAATGCTTTGTGGTTGTTCTTAGAATTAGTGGTGATTTTGTTTTCGTAGCTAGCTTTGGAGGATCTTATAAGGGATCTCAGCTTCTTACTGAGGCTGAACAGGGAGCTCCTCCACTCATGGGATTTTACTCTCTTTTGCAACAGTTTCTTCCTTCTGTTGTACAGTTTGTACATGAGTCTAAAAGATGGAAGTGCTTAGCATATGGTCAGGAATGTCACAAGTGTAAAAAATTGAATAATTTCCAAAAGTTTTGCAAATCAAGTAAGCCTCACACAGATGTAAAGAAAGGTCGCACAAAGAAGCAAGTTGATCAAGTAGAGTCAAAGGAGTCAGCTTTCTATGTAGATGGTGTATCAGTGGTTAGTGAAAGAGGCAATGTAGTGAATTTATTAACAAGAAGTGAAGTATTCTGTACTGTCTGGATTAATGGAAAATCCACAGAGCTCAAAATAGACACTGGTTCACAGTGTAATGTTATATCAGCAGACACATTTGCAAGAGTGAGAGCTAATGAACAACTCAATGTAACCAGTAGTGTGAGACTTGTTGCTTATGGAGGTGAAGAAATTCAAACTGAAGGTTCAGTGATACTTTCATGTTATTTGGCCAAGAACTGTTACAACTTGTAACATAATCTACATAGTCTGAAGACCAGTGCAGTCTTTATTGGATCTCAAAGATAGTTTAAGAATGAATCTGCTTTCCTTTGCTAAAGAAGTTCATCATGTGAGTGCAGTTCCAAGTTCCAATTTCTCTGAAGCCATCTTCTCAGAGTATGCTGATGTTTTCAATGACAAATTAGGCAAACTTCCAGCTGTGTATTCCATGAAGTTAGACCCAGAGGTCACTCCAGTAGTCAGACCAGCAAGAGGAGTTACAGTAGTGATGCAAGATAAAGTTAAGGTTCAGCTGGATAAAATAGTGCAGCAAGGTGTGATTTGTCCAGTCACAGAACTAACGGAATGGGTGTCGTCCATGGTAGCCACTCATAAAAAAAGGCTCAGATGAAATCAGAATATGCATTGACCCAAGAGATTTGAACAAAGCATTAAAGAGACCATATCATCCAATGCGCACAGTTGAAGAAGTTGCAGCTCTAATACCAAATGCCACTGTATTTCCCATTTTGGATGCAAAGAGTTCATTTTGGCAAGTGATGATGGATTGCAAATCCTCATTTCTAACTACTTTTGGTACTCCGTTTGGCAGATACAGATTCCTAAGGATACTATTTGGAATAAATTCTGCAAGTGAAGTCTTCCAGCGTGCAATGGAGCAAATTTTTTGGGTTATCCATGTGCCATAATAGTAGACGATCTGTTGGTTGGAGGCAATGGTGAAGCAGAGCATGACAGAAACCTAAAGAAAGTTCTAGACAGAGCACGTGAAGTGAACTTACAGCTCAATCCTCTGAAGTGCAAATTCAGACTTCCAGAAGTTACATACGTAGGACATTTGTTTATGAGTACAGGCTTGAGACCAGACCCAGCCAAGTAAGCAGCTATTCTAGATATGTCAGTGCCAGACAATATATAAAGTTTACAGTATTTTCTTTGCATGGTCAATTATTTAGGCAAATTTATACCAGACTTCAGTGAGCTAACAGCATGTTTAAGAGAGCTAACATGCACAAATGTTGCATGGTCATGGTTAGAACATCATCAGAAGGCATTTGAAGACCATAAGCAGAAAATTGTCACCCTATCTACGTTAAGATACTGTGATGTGAACAAACCAGTTATTCTTTCCTGTGATGCTTCAAAATTTGGCCTAGGTGCAGTCATACTTCAAGAGGGCAGACCAGTAGCCTGTGCATCTAGAACACTAACCCAGACTGAGATCCAATATGCTCCAATTGAGAAAGAGCTTTTAGCTATAGTATTTTCATGCTCCAAGTTTCATGATTATATTTATGGTCGAGCTATTCAGATTAAAACTGATCATTAACCTTTAGTTACTATTCTAAAGAAGCCTATGCATTCCGCTCCAGTGAGATTACAAAGTATGATGCTCAAACTGCAAAAGTACAATTTCAACTTGGTCTACATTAAAGGTAAATTGCTTTATCTGGCTGATACTTTACAGAGCAGTTTAACGCAGAAACTTTTGACTTTGATATGATGTCAGTGTTTAATTTTTCCACCACTAGACTTAATGAGTTAAGAGATCACACTCAGACTGATCCAATTTCACAGAAGCTCAATCACTATATTAATGTCAGATGGCTGTCAAAGCCATCTAGTGTATTACCTGGGGTGCAAGCTTATTTTCCTTACAGAGATGAACTGTTGATGAAAGATGGCATTATTTTCAAAGGTCCTAAAATTGTTGTTCCTGCTTCCTTACAACAAGAATACATCCAGATTTTGCATTGTGGAAACCCAGGAACCACATCCACTAAGAGAAGAGCACGAGAATTAGTATTTTGGCCTACGTTATCGAAAGACATTGATAGAGTTCTTTCTACTTGTTCAGTATGCAATAGTACCAGATCGCATTTGCAAAGAGAACAGCTTCAGCTAAGTCCAATTCCTGAACTACCTTGGTTTACTGTAGCAACTGATATATTTGAGTGGGACAATCAACACTACTTAGTTTTGGTAGACTCTTATTCAAATTGGTTCAAGATTGATCTACTACCTATCCTAACCTCAAATGTTATTACTAAGTTGAAACATCATTTCTCAGTTCATGGTAGTCCACACAAACCTTTTTGACAATTTTACTCAATTTACTAGCCAGTTGTTTCAGAAATTTGCAAAAGAATGGGATTTTCTACATGTCACTAGTAGTCCTGAATATCCACAGTCCAGTGGTTCTACTAAAAGAGCAGTACAGATTGCAAAGTAATTACTTGAAAGGTCAAAGCGTGACAATACAGATATGTTCTTGAATTTGCTTAATCTCAGAAACATACCCCATGATTATATTCTTGGCTCACCTGCTCAAAGGCTACTTTCCAGGCAAACTAGAACTCTGCTACCTATTTCTTCAAGTTTGTTGCAGCCTAAGTTGAAGAACACTAAAACTATCAAGACTCAATTGATTAAGAAGCATAATATCCAGAAATCTAGTTACAACTGACCGATCAGATTACTTCATCTGTTGAGGGAAGGAAAGATGGTACGAATCCAGACAATAAAAGTTTTCATCAAGTAGGACAAATTACAGGCATCTGTGCTGAGCCAAGATCTTACTTGGTAAATTCCAAAGGAATGGAGTATAGGAGGAATCGCAAACATCTTCTTCCTGTACCAGACCCATCATCATCATTGCAATCACAACATTGTATCTGTGATGCAAACTCTAAATCAAAGAATGAGTCAGACACTGTTTCCAGATCAGAATGTATTCAAAAGTCTGATTCTGTTCTAAAAACTGATTTGAACATTCCACAGGTCAACCATTTTGCAGAAACTGTCCCAGCTGCTAAATCTAATTCTCAACTTTATGTCAAACAATATGGACGAGTGTCTATACCAAGTATGAAATACGCAGCAATGTGGACTTAATGTTATATACCTATATGTTTAATATTGTATAATGCATGTCTATGGATTACCTGTGATTTCTGCATGCTAAACAGTCCCGTAACAATTGCGTGGTCTATTTCTCAGAGGGAGGATGTAGATCAGAGTGTAAAGTGTGTGCGCTTGTATCTCAAAGCTGTACGTGAATGTATATAACCCACACACGTGCACAACCTTAGTGGCATTTTGTAGAAGCAGCTAGAGCATGAGCATGCATGATCATAGTCATTAATTGTATATGTTTGTTAATAGAAAGGGCACATTGTGTGTATGCTCCAAACCTGCCCATGAGAAAGCAGCCAAGACCTGCATTAGCAAAGATGCAATCCTACCAGCAGAAAGATTTAATTCAGACAAAACTGTGGCAAAAAGGCAAAGTGTTAAAAGTTGGAGACAGTAGAGGATTTGTAAAAAATGATCATTCACTGTACACCAGGCAAAAGAGAAACAAATTTATTCCAGCAATCAGGGAATGTTGAGAGGCTGGTGTGAGATTTAAGCTGCTGTATCCAGCTGACTGCAAAATATTTATTCCTAGAGGACCAAAGTAATTTCTGATGCAGAACAGACAGTTTGGCAGGAAGGAGGTTGCAAGGGCTAGTCTGGAGAAGTAGTTAAGGAATGTTTTGTGTCGGTATAGCATGCCCAGTTTCTGGTGTGCTTTTTTAATGTTATTGTGAATATACATGTCGAAAGTTGGATGCTCATCTATGGTGACACCTAGAAGTTTAGTGTGTGTGACTTCAATAGAAGTGTTATCGTAAGAGAGAATAGAAAATGTGTCTTTGTTTATGGTGATGGTCTTCTAAGGGGTGAATAACATTAGCTTAGTTTTTTGGGATTTAATGCTAGATGGTTGTTAGCCATCCATATTTCAGTAGAGCTGAGAGCTGCCTTGGTAAGTTGTTGGAGTTTATGTGGGGAGTTGGCAGTGCAGATGATAGTGGAGTCATCTGCATACTGGATGACTGACCCTTGAGTGAGGCTAGAGTGGAAGTCATTGATGAAAATGCTGAAAAGTACTGATCCTAAGGGTCCATTGGGGGACACCTGTAGAGGTATTAAGAAAAGGGGAGAAGGAGTTTTGCGACTTTGTAGCTTGTTGCCTGCCAGTGAGGTAGTTGGAAAACCATTGTAGAGTACAGGGAGAGATAACTGTGTTAGCTAGTTTTCTTTGAAGAAGAGGGTGGGAGATGGTATTAAAGGCTTTGGAAGGGTCAAGAAATAGGGAGGAGACCAGTTTTCTGGCATCACAAGCCCAATTGATAGAGTCACAGAAGGATAAGAGAGCTGTAGTGGTGCTATGCCCTGGTCTAAAACCATATTGGGTTGGTGACAGTATGTTATTGTTGTGTAAATAGTTAAGGAATTGGCTGTGGATACATTTCTCAAGGATTTTTGAGATAGGGGAGAGAATGGCAATGGATCGAAAGTTGGAGATGTATATTTTGTTTCTACCTTTGAAACATAAGACTCTTCAATGGACCTGTTGGGAAGTATTCTAACAGGGTAGGCAATGGAATTTGTGGCTTTTTGAAGGAACTCTGGAGGCAAGTTGTCAGGGGCATTAGTGCATGGTTTTAATTTCAGAAGCAGCTGCTTTACTATGACTGTGGGAATAGGAGCTAGAGAGAAGTTGTGTGTGTGGGTAGAGGAAGTATTAGAAGTAGGGGGGTCCGGTGGGTTAGGTTGGGTTTGAGGGAAGTTGTTAGCGAGATTAGATATGTCAACAAAATATGTGTTAAAAAGTGTGGCTATTTCTATGGGATTTTTTTCTGGGTCTGGACAGGGGTTGGTTTCAGATCATGGGTGTAGTAAGCTGTTGATTGAGCTCCAGAAGTGTTTTGGATTATGTTTGTGTTGGTTTTATAAAGTATGATAGTATTCTTTTTTATCTTTACTGACTTGGCGCTTTGCTTGGTTGCGAAGATGAATATAGTTCAAGAGGTCAGAGGGTTTTTTATACTTTTGCTAAAGCTTCCAGGCTTTGTCCCTGGTGACCATGCTCTGTTTAGTGGCTGGGGCATGCAAGGATTATACGTGTTTTAGGTGGGCAGGAACAAGGTTATTTAAAATAGTTAGGAATATGGAATTAAAAAATTCTACTGCATCAAGAGGGAGTATTTTTAGGGAATCCCAGTTAATGCTGTGTAGTAGATTGTTAAAGGTTGTGGGGGAGAAATGTGATAGGTCTCTGGAATTCCTGTTGTGATGTTTGTGTAGTGTTGTTGTAGATTTACGTATTATAAAATCAGGTAAGTGGTCACTGATGCCACTTGGGGAGGGTTTGTGGGTCTATATTAGAAGCCCAAAGATCCGTTTGAGCGAATCGGAAAAGAGCGACACATATTGTGCGAACTACGGAAATGGCGAATGTCCAAAAATGCAAAATTTTAAATGTCGAATTGTCATGTTTGGCCCATCTGCGGTATAGCTCCGTAAGGTAAGTGTGCACTAGTTACGGACCTTAGAGTTAGTGTGCGTGTTAAGGTAAGTGCATAGATAGGTAATGTATGTAAGTTTTAGTGTAGGGTTAGAAGTAGGGTTTTGTTAAGTGTATGTGTGTGAATTATTTGTTTTGTTTGGGTATATCTCTGTAGGGTAAGTGTGCGATAGTTACGGACCTTAAGGTTAGGGTGCAGGTTAAGGTAAGTGCATAGATAGTAATGCATGTAAGGTTTAGTGTAGGGTTAGAAGTAGGGTTTGGTTAGTGTATGTATGTGTTTTATTTATTATGTTTGGGTACGTAGTATGTAGCACGTGGTGGGGTTGGCCGACTATGACGATTCGAGATTTTAAATTTCACAGTTTAGGGGGTTCGGTGTATTTGCTTTTCGGGCTATATGTGTCACTGTTGTGGTATTCGCTCAAACGGGTTTTCGGTTTTATAATATAGACCCGGGTTTGTGCAGTGGTGATTTTATTAGGGTCAAAGACCAGAATCCAGTCTAAGATTGTTCCCTGGCTGTTGTCTTTGTTGGGTCTGGTGATATCAATAATTAGCTGGCTGAAGTTATAAAGGTTAATGGTGTTGGGGGAGTGTTGCTGCGAGAGATCTACCCAGTTTATTTTAATGTCACCCAAAATTATTGTTTCTGTAGTTGTGTTGTTGGAAGTCCAGGCTAGGATTTCTTCTTGTATGGGGGTGTTATTGCCAGGGGGACTGTACAGGGCAATGGCACAGAGTTTTTTTTTTTTTTTTGTCATTAATTTTTAGAAAGGCTATTACGATTTCTACTGTGAAGAAATTAGGTATAGGTGAGCTGTAGGGGACCATATTGAAAGTGTTGGGGTAGATCATGGAATTTCTTTATATTGTATAACACAGCTGACTCATATTTTCTTCAAAAATGTACATTAGCACTGCCACACATTAAGCATTTTCTGTACAATTGCTTGGTGGTCAATATGAACACAGGCAATTCCAGTGAGACAAGCACAAATTGGCAGTCAAATAAGGATGATGCATTCACAATAAGTTGCACATATATCTGCATTTTCCCCTGCAGAATGTTAAAATGGATGGCACAAATTCAAGAATGTCTACTCATTATCTATGTTCTCTACCTACTGCAAACACAAACACAAGCATGCTATACATAATACTTTCTCTGCAGAACACAATACACATAATAGCTCATGCACCAGGGTCTCACCTGTCAAGCCCTTAAGGCAAAACACAAAACCAAACATATTAGTCATAAGTGATTCCATCATAAGACACACAGATGTCCCTCTCACCAAACTGGATAAGGAGAAGGTCATGGTCAGCTGTCTGTCAGGTGACAGGATCCGCCATATCACACATGCACTCAAGTCTCTCAACAACAGGCACTGTTATGACTCTGTTATAGTCCATGTTGTTGTGAATGACTTGAGACGTACCTCTCTGGACTGTATGGAGAGAGACATTGACTGAGCTCTCGGACTATGTGTCTCAGGTAGGTATGTCCCTAGCCTTAAGCAACATTTCACCTCGACCTAGGATGATGCCTCAATACAAACAGAAGATGATTGACTTCAATAATTGGCTTAGTTTCTGGTGTCATTCTAAGGGGATACAGTATCTGTCAGCCTGGGATGACATGATTGACAGACCTCAATGCTTTGACAGAGATGGTCTTCATCTGTCACCCCTGGGATTTCAGCTACAGGCTAAGGCTCTTGCCACCCCCCATAGTGCCTTTTTTAGGCAGTGTCTCAAGGACAAAATTCCCCACGTAAAAACTCCGTCTGAAAACAACCTCAAGGTTATGCTGCTAAATGTTAGGAGTTTTAACATGAAACTGCACTCACAAGAAGCAGTCCTCACCTTGGAAGACAGACGTTTGTGCAGTCACAGAGACTTGGTTCAAGGCTGTGTAGAGCACCCCAGTCATACCAGGCTACACATCCTTCCACACGTTCAGACTACTTACCGAAGGTGTGAAACCTAAAGGAAGCGGTGTATCAATATTCACTAAAGATAAATACACCTCCAGATTGGTTAAACAGTATCATTCCCTGGAGATACTTCAGGTGCAATTAACTGTTGATAGGACACCTTAAGTCATTGCCATCTACATGACCCCCTCCATGAATCAAGACACCCACTCTGCCTATTTGGATCTACTTGAGTCTATCAAGATACATCTGTACACCATGGTTTGGGGTGATTTCAACTGCCCACCCATTGACTGGGTAAATTACTTGTGCTCTAATTCACTTGCCCAAAGGCTTCTTGACTTCATTAACTCCAATGCCCTGGACCAGCTGGTTGACACCCCCACAAGGGGTGCCAACATCCTGGATCTGGTGCTTACCAATATGAGGGGGACAACTGTAGCACCCCCACTGTGAGGTCTTCCCTAGTGAGATGTGATCACAAATCAGTCCCAGTCAAAGTAACTATCACACCTGACCCCCCCCCCCCCCCCCAGCAGCAACTAAACTAAAAAAATGTCTCCAAAGCAGACTATAACCTCTCACAGGATGGTATAAATAACTTTAGTGCACCCCCTCCTCAAATGGAACTGGCAACTATGCTGAGTTCTACACGAATGCTTTATGTAACACCTGTATAACTGCATTGACTCGGCCATACCTGATAGGACCAAAACAAGCTCCTCAAGGAAGAGCAAACCCACCTGGGGGACAACTGCCATTAACAGGCTTTACAATAAGAGGAAGGAATCGCTGTCTAAGAGTAAGAGGGCATGAGCCCTAAACTAAAAAACACTCCCTTCTCAGCTTAAACAGGCAAATAAGAGTTCTTGTGAAGTCCTCCAAAGCAAACTACAAATTCAAACTAGCTTCCTCAATTAACTACAACCATAAAGCGTTCTTTAGTTACATCCGTAACCCAAAAGGAAAGGCCCAGATATGCGCTGAACTGGTAGTTAATGATACCACATATACTGATCCTGTAGACATAGCCAACCTGTTAGCTGACAGGTTCTGTGTAAACTTCACTCCCCCATCCCCACCACACTTACCCCATGACATTCCTACCACCTGTCCTCTACCTTATATCTCTAAAAAGCAGGTCATAAATGCCCTCCCTAAGGCCAAAAACACAGCATCTATGGGACCTGATAACATCCCAGGTTGCCTCTTACATGGGCTCAAACAAGAATTAGTAACACCACTGGGTACCCTTTTTCAGTCATAGTCTAAGTACTGGCTTTGTCCAATCTGAATGGAAAATGGCCACCATTATCCCCTTGCACAAAGCTGGTGTTTCCACTGACCCTGGTAACTATAGACCTATTAGCCTGACTAGCCTTATCTGCAACTCCATGGAATGAATCATTATGGACCTTATCAACAAACATATAGGTAATCTCCAAACACTTGACCCTACTCAGTTTGGATTTGTCAAAGGGAGATCATGCCTGTTAAATCTGGTGGACTTCTTTGAGACAGTCACCAAGGCCCTGGACAAGGGGAAATCTATGCATACAGCCTACTTAGTCTTAGCCAAGGCTTTTGACATTATCCGCCACTCAGGCATCATTGACAAACTCACCCAGCTAGGTATCAACCCTTATATCATTAGATAGGTCACTAGCTGGCTCACTGATAGAATCCATATAGTCAAAATAGGAGAATCCACCTCCAACAGCAGACCTGTAACCAGTGGTGTTCCACAGTGATCAGTCCTGAGACCTCTACTGTTTGGAATCTATTTCCCCAAAGTAAAAGCTAAAACTAAAGGTCTGTGGCTGACAAAGTTTGCTGATAACTGCAAACTGGGAGCAGTCACAGAATCTCCAAATGATGTCAACAACCTACAAGAAGGTCTTACACAAATGATCGGTGCCAAAGTCATGACCTTAAACTCAATCCAAAAAATGTATTATCTAAGTGCTATGTTCCTGCCAACTACCACAGCAATAACAACACTCTAAGTACACACTTAGTGGTGACAGACCTGGGCACACAGGTTGACAGCAACCTTACCTTTGATCACCATGTCTCCACAGTGGTAAGAAGGGCATTCTATAATGCTCATCTCATAAGTAAGGGCATTGCATCCAGAAAAAAAGAAGTTATAACCTCTCTGTACTCTTCCCTCATCGGGCCAATAATTGAGTACAATCCCCTTTTGGTATGTAACTTTTCAAGCACCTCAAGCAATTGGAGAGACCACAGAGGTTCCTCACAAGAAAAATTCAAGGTCTTTAGTATCTATCCCATGTGGTTTGTCTGAAATAACTGTTACTTTATTCTGTTTTATACAGACTACTCAGAGGCATTCTATGCCTTGCATATAAGGCAATCTTTGACCCTGATTTACTGGAAATGCTGCATATAAGTCAAATGATACATAGGTTACTCACTGTAAAGACCTGATGTGACATTAATAGAACCTGCTGGAGGGACAGAGTTGTCTCCCAGAAGTTACCACACCTTTGGAATGGACTCCCACTTCAATTCAAACAGAGCACCTTATTGGCCCTCTTCTAACACAGTCTGAATGATTGGATGGGTAACAGTAAATTCACCCTGGGGGTGCTACCTGTGTCCTTCTTGGACAGGGGCAATTGGTGCTGATTGTGGAAATAAGGGTAGAATTTGCCTAGGCTTGTAAGGGCCCTAGGACCATTAGCCTAGTAACTTCCTATGGTCCTATTTAATGTTTTTAAGATGCATTGTCAGCACATTTTCATCTATTGTTTCCCCCGTTATTGGACAGGAGCAGGTACATCACCATGACTCCTGTCTTTCATACACTTCAGACATATCTTGTCTGCTCTGTGTTGTGCTTTTAGTGTTTCCATTCAAGTTACATGTCAATTGTTTCCTTATGCAGTGCTGCTTACCATATTTACATACGTAATGCATGAATGCCACAATCAAGGACCCTAAGGTTAATAAGCTGATAATGAAAAATTGGAGTGTTTGCTTTCCTTCTATCAGTGTTTCTCTCTCTCTCTCTTTACTTGGTGGTTTAGCTATACTCTGCCTCATCTGTACTCAGTGCTGGATTATGTGTCTATTGTATCATCATCATGGATCCTCTTTTTCCCATTTTCTACATGGGGTCAGGGTGTCATGTCAGCTGTTGCCACCTATCTCAATTCAATGCCATTCTCCTACCTTCTTTGGCACTTGTGCTTGACTGACACAGGTCTTCTCTCACACAATCCAGCCACATTTTTGCTGGATGCCCTATTTTCCTCTTGTTCACTTCCTGACCATCTCAAATCATCTTCAACAGATTTTCTTCTGTTTTTCTGCACATGTGCCCAAACCACCGTAATCTGTTTGGTTTGACCTTTGTCCTATTACGTGTCTATTGTATTTGTCAATAGCACATGATTTCAGTCTAAAGTGGAACTAGAAATGACAGGGCTTATTTTATACTTGTGAACCTGGAGCACCAGCCCCATCACTCCCATTGATATTTACTTACTTATATTTGTTTACTGAGAAGGTCTGATTGGGACATAAAACCCCTTTTCAATAGATACCCATGGAGAAAAGCTCCATGGTTACATATACAAAGTTATCATGACAATGCGCAAAACATCTATTAAAGCAAAATCATTTATGTGTTTGTAACAGAGACATTTTAAGCAAAAGCATTTATATGTTTGTAATAGAGATATTTCAAGAGTTAAACAATGCATTAACTGCACTGTGCAATATATAAAGTGAACCTTTTATACCAAGGTAATAAAAAGACAGTTTTGGTGTGGTTGCATGTCTACAAGTAAGATACTTTAAATGGAGTTTTTACATGAAAAAGACTTAACTGTACACTGGGAAGTGAATTGGCACTAGTTGTTTTATGTTTTCTTTGATATTTGTGTGTACAGTTACAGCTTTTATTTGCCTATTGGCTGTTTGTTATTTTTTCACCTCATACAATAATATGGTTAATTAAGAGGATATATGAGGGATCTGAGGCAAAAATCAAGGTGGGAGAGTTCCTCTCTAAGTTGTGTCTGAACAGATGAACTAGCCAAGGGTTTCCGCTTTCTTTTTGTTATTTTCATTATATATAGAACTATTAGCAAAGAAAATAAGGGACTCAGAAATTCAGGGATATAATTGGTGTTGTAATCAAGAAAAATTGACTTTATTTGCAGAAGATATTATTTTGTACCTGATAAAACCAGAAAAGTACATCAGTGTGGTATAACATTCTGAGACATTTCCAAGTTTTTTCGGGGTATAAAATGAATGAAGATAAAATAAAGGCAATAGCTGTAAACTATGTACCCACACATGAATTGGTTCAGAAATACTCATATTTATGGGGACATGATAAAATGATCTATTTAGGAGTATGAATCAAAAAGGACTCTGTTATGGCAGCTAAGGATATGTGGGAAGAGACTAAACAAAAGATATTACAAAAACTGATAAAGTGGAAGCTTTTGCCTATGGATATGGACAGCAAAAATCAAGCAGTAAAAATGTTTTAGTCCTTTTAGCTTTATACACAAGTCAGTGGTATTTTTATCAACCAAATGAGAAGTTGTGGATAGTAATTAATAAAGAGATGAAGGATTTTATCTAGGAGAGGAAGAGGGCAAGAGTCAAATGGGATAAGCTGATCCTTCCAAATTAACAAGGTGGTTTAGGATTACCTGATTTGAAGGGATGTTTTGGAGCTACATAGTTATGGCTTTTATACATAACACAAGAAGAAAGCTACAATACAACATGGAAAAGGATTATAAAGAAGCAGGAGAGAAATTCAAGAAATAAGGAAATTGTATTTTGGATACTGATCCATAAGGAGAATAAAACAGTCATGCAGGGGTCCCTATTACTTCATCAAAAAAATCGATCATCGAACGGCATTTTATCAAACATGCCCTTTGTCGAACCATTCTGAATGAGACTGCATTATGGAATGGAATTTGGAAATTTGCCCTTTCCCCACTGTAGCGTGATCTCGGAGTTGGTTTATATAATTAGCAGGGGTGTGGGGGCCTATCCCCTTCATAAGAGGGAGGTTCAATGATCAGACTCTTCAATGAAGTAATATAAACTCATCATGCAGATTATTATATTCATAAAGTAGCAGAAAATATATTACAAACTAAGCCAACACAGGAATGGAGAAAGGAGATTCTGATGATAGGGATGACTGCAATTAGGGGTACAGAGAATAGGCAAAAGGGGGCTGGAATTTACTGGAGGAGGCAAGCAATGTAACCAAGGTATTGGGAAGAAATAATTAGAGAGGGAAAGGTAATAAAACCTAATGGTTAAGGTGTTTGCCTTACAAACACACGGTGCAGGGTTTGAGTCTCACAAGGGATAATTGGCTAGGCTTAAAATGGCTTGCAAGGATGCAGGGTTTGAGTCTCACAAGGGATAACTGGCTAGGCTTAAAATGGCTCGCAAGGGCAGTTAGCTTAGTACTAATCTATAAACCTATTAAATAAATTTAAATAAAATAAAAAGGTAATAAAAGTAATTGCTATGTAAATTGTTAATGGCTATGTAATCCAATGTAACTACTGTCTGTTTATTTTAACTGTGGAGCTTTTCTCCCCAGGCCACTGCTGAAAATGGACCTACGTCCAGTCGGACACTCCCGGTCAACAAATATAAATAAATAAATAAAATGGGAAAAAGCCAAGAAGACATTTGAACTGTAGGCTGGAAACTGTCTTCTTTATCAGTGATTGATATCAGAGTATAGGTAAAGAGAAAAGGATAAGGGAATCCTAAGTGAAAGACTTACAATGGTTGAGTTTTTAGCTGAATTGAGAACAGAAGCTGAAAAAAGTGAGAACTTGTAGGGCATATAAAATATTACATGATATCTATAGGAACCAAACAGAGGAGGTAAGACAAGATTGTAAAGAGAGAATAGATAAGAAATTCACAAATAACAATGGGAGGATATATGTATGGCTCCCAAATATGCAACCAAATCTAGAAGATTTAGGATTTTTGATCAGATGTGTTTGCATAGGTACTTTTATACCCCAAGCAGACTCCAAAGAATTTCTCCTCAGAAAGATGAAAAATGTTGGAGGTGTGATGGGGAAGAAAGACATACCTGGGAGCAAATGTTTTTGGAGTATAATGAGTTGTTATTGAATACTGGCAAGCAATTGAGTGTAACTAAGGAAATTGTGTTTTTTAAGATTGGATACAGGATCTGAATTGCTTAGACATAATAAGGCCTTCTTAAGTTTAATTATGGTGACTGCCAAAACACTGGTTACTTGAAAATAGAAATCAATGTCTTAACAAACTGTACATGAAACAGTGAATATTGTAAGAGATATAAAAGAACAGAAAGTGGGATCTTTAGAAAAAGGTAGTAGCAAATTACATAAAAAGATGGAAATTGTGGGAAAAATAATTGCAGAAAATATTTTGGAGGAGAAATGAGTTTTAATAAAAGGCAGGAACTGAATGATTTATGTAATGTTGGCATGATTATATTATATAGAA
This sequence comes from Protopterus annectens, assembly GCF_019279795.1. NCBI lineage: Eukaryota > Metazoa > Chordata > Ceratodontiformes > Protopteridae > Protopterus > Protopterus annectens. The sequence goes on from NC_056749.1 coordinate 424,892,091, forward strand.
GACTATATGTGATGTATAGTGTTTGTAAATGCGAAGTTGTTAATATAGTTTGTTTACTTTTATATAAATGTAAGATTGCCTATGTCACAAGTGATAATTCAATAAAGGTGTTAAAAAAGAAGCATTTTAAATTGTGACATACAAAGACAATATGTTAGATATGTATGTATGCGTATTTATTTACTTATCTACTTACTTACTAATTTATTTATCTATTAGTTTTTATTTCTTTATATTTGTTAAATTGGAGAGTCCAGCTCAGAAGACCCATTTTCAGTGAAGTCCCACGGAGATAATGCCAACATAATAAACAACAAGAAGGTAACAGCAAGTAACAACAGACATTATACAGTTAAATAATATGCAAGAGTAGATTTATACTGGAATTGGCTCAAGGATGGGTTAACTGTGCTGCTTATGACAACAATACATGGATGGGAGGGGAATCACAAAGCATACCTGATGAGTTATTATCAGAACGAGATGAAAGCTTACAGAGCTTAAAAGACCATTTCACCAAAGTGGGTAAATGAAAGAATAGTGGCCCATTTCGATAAATAATTTCACTAAATAATTCTACATTCAGCTAACATAGTTTTGGCTCACAAACAAAATGCAGTTTGTACATTACATAACACAAAAATATAGTCCCATTCAACCACAAATCTTCATCAGTTTTGTGAAGTGATTTTCTGGCCAAACCACTAGAGGGCAGACAAAAAAAAAAAAAAAAAAAAAAGATCAGAGCACTGACATTCATTTTTGTGAGACTGAAAATACCGAAACCTGACATACCCAAACACCAAGGCTTTCCTAGGGTAAGTAAGCAACCAGGAAGGTAAAAGTTTGGATTTTAGTACATCTGGGTGATGTTAGGAGACAGACGGAGAGCCCGGTAGCTACCCATTTTTCGTCCAAACATGAGGGATCAAATATCAGTTTGTTCTTTAGTGCCCTGGCACAACCAGAGGCCAATAGGGGAAATTTTAAAAGGGAACTTAGTAGACTGGAGAGTAGGATGATTACTAATTATCATACATTATTTCCTAATGGAATGAATTTAGAGAATAATTTAACTGTTTAAAATAGGAAACTTATTTATTCAATTTTGATGTATGTATTAATATTTGTACACTTTTGCACATATTTATAAGTGTTGTTAGGTTGTATTTGTTTAGTCTATGGGTTTTCCCAAAATTGATTCTTTAATTATTTGATTGATTAGCCCAGGCCGGTATGACCCTGACCTTGAGTAGCATCTTACCCTCACCAAGAATGATGCCACAATATGAAGACAAGATGATCAATTTCAACAATTGGCTTAAGTACTGGTGTCATTCAAATGGGATCCAATGCCTGTCAGCTTGGGATGATATCCTCGACAAGCCACGATGCTTCGCTAGGGATGGCTTGCACCTGTCACCCCTGGGCTTTCGGATATTGGCAAAGGCTCTTGCTACCCCCATAGTGCCTTTTTTAAGCAAGGCTCAAAAGACAAACCCACCTCCATAGGGATCACAAGGGATAAGTAACTAAGAGTAATGCTACTCAACGCCAGAAGTCTAAACCTCAAGATGCACGCACTCGAAACTCTCCTTAGCATGGAGAACATCGATATCTGTGCAGTAACAGAAACCTGGTTCAGGGCTCCCGAGAGCACCCCAGCACTACCAGGTTATACCTCATACCATGCTTTTCGGACCCAAAACTTGGACCGAAAGACAAAAGGAGGGGGAGTATCGATATTCATCAAAGATGCCCACACCTCCAGGTTGGTGGCAAAGCACGAAGCATCAGAGACTATCCATGTGCAACTAACAGTGGGTAAAACTGCCTTCCAGTTTATAGCCTGCTACAGACCACCCTCCCAAACCCAGGAACCCCACTCGGCCTTCCTGAGAACACTGGAAAATATGAAGATCTCTCCAAACACCATTACATTGGGCGACTTCAACTACCCAAACATAGACTGGGAGCATTACTCTAGCTCCAACACCCTAGCCCAAAGGTTCCTAGAATTTATAAACTCAAATGCTATGGAACAACTTGTTACCACTCCCACAAGAGAGGAAAACATACTGGACCTGATCATCACCAACATGGGGACTCTATGCTCCAGGCCAGAAGTGTATCCCTCACTAGTAAGATCAGACCATAAACTAATCTCACTGGATATTCACATCCCGACCCCACCCCCTGCCCAGAAAACCACAGTGAAAAACTTCTCTAAAGCAAATTTCACACTCCTCAAAACTGAGGTGGAATCCTTCAAAGCCCCCGGGCCTGTGGAAAATACAGCCCAGACCGCAGAATCCTTTATAAACGCATTCTATGAACACCTTCAGGAATGCATGGATCATGCGATCCCAAATAAAACCAAGACCAAATCCTCCAAAGGCAGGCGTCCTGTCTGGTGGACCCCAGCCATAAACAAACTATACAATAGAAGGAGGAAGCTACTAAATGATAGAGCAAAATCCCAAAAGGTGAAGGCATCACTGATCAGCATTAGCATAATACTACGGGCACACATAAAATTGTCTAAGGCCAGCTTCGAGAGAAAAATTGCACAGGACACTAAGGATAATCACAAGGCTTTCTTTAGTTATGTTAGGAATCTGGGTGGTAATTCCCAGATATGCTCAGAATTAGTCCAAAATGACAAAAATACACGAACCCACAGACATTGCCAACATCCTAGCTGACAGGTTCAGCGCAAACTTCTCCCCTCCCACCAAAAGGGCGAATATCTATCCCAGCAGAGTGCTTCCCCCCTGACATCTCAGATGCTCAGGTAAGAGCCGCCCTTTCCAAAGCAAAAAACACAGCATCAATGGGACCAGATGGTGTCCCAGGCTGCGTCCTACATGAACTCCAAGAAGAGCTAAACCCAAACTTAAAACTACTGTTCAGTCTCAGCCTTACTACAGGATATGTGCCCAAAGAGTGGCGTACAGCAACAGTGGTCCCTCTCCATAAAGGTGGTGCCTCAACGGATCCTGGAAACTATCGTCCCATAAGCCTGACTAGCTTGGTCTGCAAAGCTATGGAAAGGATCATCATGGACCTCATAAATAAAGATATTGGGGACCTACAAACACTGGATCCTACCCAGTTCGGCTTTGTTAAGGGCAGATCCTGCCTCTTAAACCTGGTTGATTTCTTTGAAAGAGTCACCAAGGCCATTGACGAGGGGAAGGTGGTCCACACAGCCTACCTGGACCTCGCAAAAGCCTTCGATACAATACCCCACTCGGGCATTATAGATAAGCTCACCAGCTTAAATATAAACCCCTATGTCATTAGATGGATTGCAAACTGGCTCAAGGACAGAACCCACATGGTTAGAATTGCTGGAGCCATGTCAGACTCCAAACCAGTTACAAGTGGTGTCCCACAAGGCTCAGTCCTGGGACCTCTCTTGTTCGGTATATATTTCTCGGAGGTACAAGCCAACACGGAAGGACTGTGGCTGACCAAGTTCACAGATGACTGCAAACTGGGTGCCATAATTGACTCTCCAGCCGACACAAGCATCCTCCAAAAGGGCCTCATAGAAACAGACAACTGGTGCCAGAGCCATGGCCTCAAGCTAAATGCCAAAAGTGTATAGTCATCCCTTTGGCAAAAACAAAGTGCCCACAAATTACCACATAGGTGGTAATCCATTAAGTACAGAAGAAGTAATTAGGGACCTGGGGACCCAAGTTGATAGCAATCTCTCATTTGACAACCACGTGGCCAAAGTGGTTAGAAAAACATTTTATATAGCCCACCTAATCATGAGGGGATTCACATCTAGATCAGGGGAGGTCATCGTGCCGCTTTACTCATCCCTCATCAGGCCCATAATTGAGTACAATGCTCCTTTTGGGATGTACCTTACCAGACACCTGCAGCAACTGGAAAGACCCCAAAAGTACCTCACCAAGAGGATCAAAGGGCTCAAACAGATGCCATATGCTGCCCGGTTAAAGAAACTCCAGCTCTACTCAGTGGCATACCGCCTGTTCAGAGGCGATCTGTGCCTGACGTATAAAGCCATGTTCAACCCGGAATTAATGGACATGCTGCACCTCAGAAAATCCAAATCCCATCGAGCTATGCGCTCAAGAGACTTGAACCTCAGCACTGAAATAAATAGGACATGCTGGAGGGACAGATTCATAACCCAGAGGCTCCCTTCACTCTGGAATAAAATCCCAGTCCAGGTTAGGCAGAGTCCCTCATTGACTCTCTTCAAGAGGAATCTTGATGAGTGGATGGGAGATCGTAGGTTTACCCCGGGTATCACTTCTGTGTCACTGTTAGACAGAGGCACAGTATACTAACCTCGAAAAAGGGCATAGCAAAATAAATTTAAAATGGGTGGCGAAAACCAAACACATTCTGGCTAGGCTTATAAATGCCCTAGGGCAGATAGCCTAGTATGAACCTATGAACCTATGAACCTATGATTAAATGATACTTGGTGTATGTGTGTGTGTGTGTGTGTGTGTGTGTGTGTGTGTGTGTGTGTGTGTGTGTGTGTGTGTGTGTATGTGTATATATATATATATATATATATATATATATATATATATATATATATATATGGGTCTACTACGGTTGATTGAAAATTCACTTGATTGAAAATTAAATTACTAGGACCATTTCACTGAAAGCTCACTTGACTGAAAGTCATTTTGTTGAAATTTATAAATGGCCTTTTTCCCACTGTAGTGCGACCCTGGAGTTAGTATATAAAGTAAGGGGGGGTGGGGGGCCAGGCCCCCACATATCTTGGTTATATATTCTGTTTTGGAAACAGTTATTTATTGCACTTGTAAGTATCACTGTGTATAGTTTAAAATGTTTATAATATGTGGGGGGGCTCCCACATACCCCCTTACTTTATATACTAACTCCAGGGTTGCACTACAGTGGGGGAAAAGGCCATTTATAACTTTCAACGAAATGAGTTTCAAAGAAATGAGTTTTCAGTGAAGTGAGCTTTCAGTGAAGTGGTCCTAGTAATTTAATTTTCAGTCAAGTGAGTTTACAATCAACCGTAGTAGACCCAGATATATATATAATATATATATATATATATATATATATATATATATATATATATATAGGGATGGGATTGTATCAATGTAGCATTCCATGAGAAGGCAAAAGGCCGAAGTACCAGAAGCATCAATAAATGAATTAATCCTGTCTATTTTGGAGTGGTCTTCTTTCGTGGGATTTATGTTTCTTGGAAATATTTTGCTTCAGATGTTTATTGGATTTTGTCCCAACTGTCAGATGGATGGAGAGAAGAAATAGGATATAGATGTTATGTATGTACTATAATGCTATATCCTATTCATCCAGTTCTGTCCAGTATGACATCCCTCCCACCTTTCCCCATCCAAGTTAATGCCTTTCCTCCTTATATGACATTCTTGCTGTTCTGCTGGTAGTGTAGTCACTAGGCAGAAAACCTGATGTGAAGGGGAAGCTCACAGAGAATTTTGGGAAAAATGTAGGCGCTCAAGGCACTAGGACACTAGTGAATGGTTGGATTGGCTCTGAAGAGTGTCTCAATATCCTAAATGTCATATTGGATGGACTTAGATGAAAGGATCCAGTATTATGATAAGTACATAACTTCCATTTCTCTCTGCTAATGGCACTGGTGATGTATATACTTTACATACTGTCTCACCTGGGCATCCAGACTCACCTCAAAGGGTCCTTTGTATATCACTATATAACAACAGTCTGACATCTTGGCTGATTCCACCTTGTTACTCCTTGGATACCTTTTCTCAGAGGATGTGCTTAACATAATGAGGGAAGCCAAGAAACTTGCTACTGGTAATCCTACCTTGCTAAATGGAAGAACATATCCCACTGATGCCAAAATTGGACTCAGAACCCTTCTTCAGCTATTGCATCCTTGATTTTGCAATATTTGGGCAGGGTCAAATCTGGAATGGCATATACTTCGTTGAAGGTACACATATCGGTTATTTGTGCATTCAGTCTTATGCCTCTACCCTTGTCATTTAGACTACCAGTCAGACACTTTTTGAAGGGAGCAATACAGCTTCATCCTCTCAGGAAAGAAGTATTCCCTCCATGAGACCTTAGTTTTGTCACAGAAAAACTAAAACAAGTCCCATGAGAGCCAGCTGCTATAGCCACTCTCAAATTTTTAACCAGGAAAGGCAGTCTTATTAGTTTCAGTAACCTCACCAAAAGAATTTCAGAGATCCAAACCTTTGTGTGCAAAGAACCCATCTTGGTCTTTCAGAAAGACAGGGTCAGTCTTCATATGAACCATACTTTTATGCCTAAGATGTTGAAATAAATTTTCCTGAATCAGTCTACTCATTTACAGGTCTTCTCTTCAATCCCCTATGACTAAGGAGCACAAAGCCTTAATTTCTTGGACATTCATAGACAGCAAAGATACTAGCAGGACAGGACTAAATCACTAAGACCTGAGACCTGCAGACCAGCTTTTTGTCTCATATGCAGAAAAGAAAAAAAGAGAAACCAGTGTCTAAATAGATTATTTCTAACTGGTTGACTAACTGCATTCCATTCAGCTATATCTATCATAGTAAAGTCCTCAAAGATCTCACCCCATCAGACACATCATGTCAATTTTAGCTATTTTAAGTAAAGTAAACTGTCAGGCCATCAAGAAGGAAAATATATGGTCCTCCATTTTCAGTTTTATTAAAGTCTACTTATCGGATATCATTTCTAGGATATAGGAGCAGGGAAGGCTTGCCAAAACCATTCTGCAAGTAATCCTGCAACCTGCCCCCCCCCCCAGGCAGTAATTCTGCATTCCTTGGAATCTTCTAGCCAGAGCTGCAGTTAGGGCATCTGACATCATGGGCAGTGCCCCAGACTGGTGTGCCCCTCAACCCAAAGCTGAGAACACATCTGTAGCTAAGAGCTTCATACAGTTACTACATGTCATAAAAGCAGCCACAAATTTAGTATCAGCATTAAAGAAGCTGTAATATCATCCACTTCTTAAAAGAATGTGTTCACTGCACTTGCACCCCATTGGCCACATCTAGAATGTGTTTATTGCACTTGCACTCTATTGGCCACTTCTAATAATATCCGCTAACAGCTTGGACCCAGGGATTCTCCTCCTTTTTCCCATTATTAATTAGAGTCTCTAATGGAAGTCTAAGAACACAAACATGTGAGAATCACTGGGACACAGGTAGTGACACTATAAACAAAGATTTTAAAACTAGGTAGCATTGTCGCCTCACAGTAAGACGCTGTCCGGTTCAATTCTCAGCTAGAGCGTCTTCTGCGTGGAGACATGCGTGAATGGGCATACCTTCGTTGAAGGTTGTGCATCAGGGCTGGTAACTCGGCACATAAAAATCAACTACCAATCATTAGCGGACCGGAGTTCCGCTGTGGCGACCCCTAACCGGGAAAAGCTGAAAGACACAACAAGTAGTAATCCTGAGTATTGCTGTTATAAAAGAAAGATTTTGAAGAAGACATGGTACTACATTTCACCTTCTGGGGGATGCTGACTATATTGTAGGAAAGAGAAATCTTACACAGAAAAAATCACATCATTATTTTTGTCTACATTAAGTCAATTTGAGTTAGAGCAAATTCAACATTTAGTAATAATTACTTACAGTGTCACATGTACTGTGAAGAATTTCAAGATAAAATGAAAAGATGTGATTTCCCAGTTCTGACCACAGTACTTCTTTAAATATTTCACATCCTTAGCATCTTTTAAGGGCTATTTCGGTAAGGACCTAGGGAAGGCAGTTTGTTGCATGTGTGAGTGAACAGGATTGCAGAAATACTTTTTTCAGGATTGCAGAAATTCTTTCTTTCTAGGAATGTTGTAAAATGAAATGAAAACCTGTGTATGGTCCAGATTCCAAGTATCAACTTTATCAGACTCAATATACTGTTATCTGTAGTTTCATATTGTTTCCATTGTGATCAAACCTCCCAACCTCTTAGTGCATGAAATCTGGACAAAGCCTGACAAAATGGGGAGACAAAAGATCCAAAAAATATGGACAGATTTTAAATTTAGCTATTATAAACTTAGAAAGTTGCTAGAGTAACAGGGTTTGTGTTGACATACATTTTCTGAAGGATATGAAGTCTGAAACACAAATGTATGCCATTATTTAGTGACTTCAATCCTCAGATCATCCCAGTGATTTGCCAAAAAAACACAAATTTTATGAGGAATAGACCAAAATTATGAGGCAAAAATCTGGACATTCTGTGAAAATCTGAACATTTGAGAGGTATGATTGTGATTGATCTGAAGCTCTCAAATTAGACAACTGAAAACAAATATCACATCCAAAAGACAGTTTCATTATTTAATATAAAATATTGATTAGTTATATGTTGCCAACAGTAGAAGATCAGTTGGAAGTACCAGCTGTCCATGGAAGTCAGGCAATGTATCAGGAGAAACAGAAAGAGTCATAATACTTGCTAACAGATGCCTAGTAGAAGTAAAAGATGGAGTGAAGAGTCATGGTCTGCAGGATAATTCCATGTGCACCCCCCCCCCATATCCTTTGAATTCTAAGAGACTGTCTGGTGCATTGCCCTTTGCCCAACATTTTTTTAGGTATGAGATCTTGAGGGCCCCTAACCATACCAAGGAGTTGAATCAAATGTATGATTTATATGACACCTAAGGCAATGTATGTGTCATAAGACAGATGGGAATGAGTTTGTAGGAAATGGAAATATTATATTTGCTCTGGTAAAGTGCTCCTTCTATTACAATTTAGGACTATTCTAACTGAAGCTCCTGTGCAACTTCTGCTAGTAAGATACTCTTTCTAGCTAGCATTTAGACAAATACAACTCTTAAAAGGGTTTATTTATTATAGGTTCATAGGTTCATAGATGTGTACTAGGCTGGAGCCTTTACAAGCCTAGCCATAGGATTACCCTGGCATAGTGTCACCCGACCTTAGTTCCCGGTGCCTCTGTTGAGTAGAGCCACTGGTGTTATCCTCAAGGCGAATTTTCTGCTTCCCATCCACTCATCAAGATTTCTCTTGAAGAGGGTCAGCAAGGTGCTCTGCTTGACATGTATGGGAAGTCTGTTCCATAGCATGGGCAGTCTCTGGGTTATGAACCTGTCCCTCCAGCATATTCTGCTAATTATGGTAGTGAGGTTGAGGTTTCTGCAGTGTGTGGTGCAGAGGGATTGGGATTTCTTTAGATGTAGCATTTCTAACAGACCTTGGTCAGGCATGGCTTTGTAAGTCAAGCAGAAATCGCCTCTAAGTAGGCGATATGAGAGAAAATAGTTGGAGTTTTTGTGTCTGTCCATATAGGACAAGTGTTTAAGGCTTAGGATCCTCTTTGTGAGGTACTTTTGTGGCCGCTCCAGTTGTTGCAGGTGTCTAGTGAGGTACATGCCAAATGGGGCATTGTACTCGATGATTGGCCTAATGAGAGAAGAGTAGAGGGAGACAATGACCTCTTTCTTCCTGGAAGCAAAACCCTTAGTAATGAGATGTGCCACATAGAAGGACTTTCTGACCACAGTGGCAATGTGGTGATTAAAAGAGAGGTTGCTGTCAATCTGTGTTCCCAGATCTCTTATAACATCTTCTGTGTTCAGTGGGCTACCATCAATGTGGTAATTTATGGGAACTGGGATTTTCCCAAAGGGGGATGATGACACATTTTTTGGCATTGAGCTTAAGGCCATGGTTCTGACACTGGTTGTTGGTCACAATGAGGCCATTCTTTAGGCTGTCAACATCACTTGGGGAGTTAATAATAGCTCCCAACTTGCAATCATCTGTGAACTTTGTCAGCCAGATTCTCTTTGTGTTGGCCTGGACTTCAGAGAAGTAGATACCAAAGAGGAGAGGACCCAGAACCAAACCCTGTGGGACTCAACTCATAACTAATCGGCAGTCTGACTTGGAGTCAGCTACTTTCAAACTGCGGGTTCTATATGTGAACCAGTTTGAAACCCACCTAGTGATATAGGAGTTGATGCCAAGCTTAGTGAGTTTTTCTATGATTCCTGAGTGGGGAATGGCATCAAAAGCCTTGGCCAGATCAAAGTACACTGTATGAACCACCTTGCCTTCATCCACAGCTCTGGTGACTGACTCAAAGAAGTCGACCAAGTTGAACAGGCACGATCTACCCTTCACAAAACCAAACTGTGTGGGATCCAGAATTTGGAGATTCCCTATATCCTTGTTTATTACGTCCATGATGATGCATTCCATAGCTTTGCATATCAGACTCATCATGCTAATAGGGCGATAGTTCCCGGGGTCTGTAGTTGCTCCTCCTTTGTGAAGAGGGATGACTGTAGCAGTACGCCATTCAGCAGGGACAAAGCCTGAGGTGAGGCTGTGATTGAACAGGGCACACAGGTGAGGTGCCAGTTCACTCTGTAGTTCATGTAGAACGCTACCAGGGATATTGTCAGGTCCCACAGAAGCTGTATTCTTGGTATGGACATTGCTGTTTTAACCTGTGCAGCAGTAATACTGGGTATCTGGCAATCTACTGGTATTGTGATTGGTCCTGGGGGGGGGTAAAGCTGGCACTGAATCTGTCGGCCAGTATACTGGCAATATCTGTTGGCTCGGTATAGGAGGTACCATTGTGCAGTAGCTCAGAGCAAATCTGGGTATTGCCGCGGAGATTCTTTACATAACTATAGAAGGCCTTGTGGTTGTCTTTACTATCTGCTGCAATTCTGTTTTCATACCTAGCTTTAGAGGATTTGATGAGGGATCTCAACTTTTTGTTGAGGCAGATAAGGGAGTTTTTCCAATCTTCAGACTTCAACTTATTCCACATCAGTTTCCTCCTTCTGTTGTAGAGTTTGTTTATGACAGAGTACCACCAGATTGGCTTCCTTTTTTTGTAGGAGAGGGTCTTGGTTTTATTGGGTATGGAGAGATCAATGCATTTGTGTACGTGTTTGTACAGTGCATCGGTGTATGATTCTGCAGTCACGCAACTATTCTCCATTTGCATGGGTGCCGTGAAGTTAGCCACCTCTGGTTTTAGGATCCCAAAGTTAGCTTTGGAGAAGTTTTCCATGGTGGTTACCTTTGCTGGGAGGGTGGGAGGGATGTGGATTTCCAAGTGATTAGTCTGTGGTCGGATCTAACCAGGGAGGAGCTGACTATTGGTGTATTCAACTGAGGGATTTGGTACAAAAACTCTCAGCCATTTAGCAAACTGTAGATAATCACAAACAGAATTAATTAAAAACATACATGGGAGGAATTCAGTCAAATTAATTAGACACAATTTTGCTATATAAGAAATGATGTTTCAGCTCACTTGTTACTACTTCTTAAATCAAATGTTAGCAGCATGTGGTATAAATTATGTCCCATTATACATATCATACCCAGTGAATGTTTGCAGGGCCGGCCTTAGCTGAAACGGTGCCCTAGGCGAAGTAGTGCTCCAGCACCCCTTAAGCCCCACCCACACCAAACTCAAGGAACACCCCTATTTGAGCCACGCCCACAGATGGGCCACTCCCACAAAACACTCCAGTTCTTTCAGTGTTTAAATGCATGAAAATCTAAGTCATACTGTAAGACACCTTGTAGTGTAGCTGACTGCAGTTGAAGGCCGAATTCTCCTTAACAAACCTGGTTGATCTTTAGCTAGTGTAGCATTCATCTACAGTCCTGAGACAGTATTAACTTTTTTGCAAGGTACATTGATGTTTACATGTAGAGGTTATCATTTGGTCTAGTGTAGCAGCAACTCTACATTAGCATTACTATATACCCTGATGTTTTTCATGCTCTTCACAGGTCAGCCATCAAGTCCATATACTTCAGACAGCCACACATTGTGATGTGGTGGTGCTGCAGCTGTATGCTGACCCAGAGGCCAAAAAGGAAAGCAGTGTTACTGCTACAGTGACTGAAGTCTTGAACTCTGCATACAACTTACCAACATCAAGCAAATGTAGGTTTTGTAAAACTGAATTGGAAACTGTCACACACCTAGTTGCTGGCTGTGACATACTAATGGCAGAAGGACTGTATACTGAAAGGCATAATAATGTGGCAAGCTGCTGCACTGGAGATTGTGCAAACATTATGGTATTGAAGTGGCTGAAAAACACTGGAAACATGAGCCACAAAGCATCACAGAAAATAATGAAGTCTACATCACATGGGATCACCCATTAGCAAAAGTTTAAAAGATAGATGCTAGAAAACTGGATATAGTGGTCCAAGAAAAGAAGACAAAAGTAGCATTGATCATTGAAATCACTACACCCAGTGATTACAGTATCCTGCGCACAGAGAGATACAAAGTTATAAAATATCAGGATTTGCAAGCAGAAATGACAGCAATGTGGAAGAAAGATACCCAGATAGTTCCAATAGCAGTAGGAGCAACAGGTCTTATAAAAAAAAGAGTCTACAATCATATTTAAATATGCTATCAATACACGCAACTCCATACGAATTACAGGAGGAGTCATTACTGGGCACATTGCGGGTGCTGCAAAGAGCTCTTTTGGCTGACATCAAAAAGTGAAACAATACTAATTTTATGAACTTTAATCTTACTTTGACTTAGGAATGGGGTCCATGGTATTAGAAACCCAAAAGATTTGAAGAAATTAAAACAGGGACAGGTATTTTTTGTAGAGGATACCACCACTGTGGAGCAGGCTCCCTATCCACATAAAACAAAGTTCACCCCTGTCCATTTTCAAGCACAACTTAGATCTATGGATGGGAAACAGAAAATTTACCCCAGGGCTGCCGCCTGTACTACTATTGGATAAAGGCAATTCCCAAATGCTTTATCAATTATCTATGGTATGATTCTAGTTGTTCTTATTAGAGGTAATATATAATTATCGACCATGGGTAGATAAGGCTAATCTATAACCAAATGAGATATTTCTAACACAAAAAAGGGAAACTAGCTAGATTTAACATAACCCTCAAGGGCAGCTAGCCTAATACTTACCTATGAACTTGTGAACCTATAGGCGTTAGTTTTGCCATAGTGCTGTTAGTATAGACTCCTGGAATTAAATCGGGACCCATACTGCAGCTACATTTTTCATGAGTTATGGAAGTAAAAAAATAAAATGGTGATTATATTTTAAAAAAGAATTGGATGACAAAATATTTTTCTGAACCTCTGACTGATCAAATTTTTTTTTCTCTTCTGACACTGAGTAACATTTATAAAATCATCAGGATGATTGTAAATGACATATACAATGTGGATCCATCACCAACATACAAAATGTATTACTGTCACTGACAAGAGAATGAGAAACCGGCCTTTCCTCTAAAACTAACAGCACAGATGTATACCACTGATATAGTAACAGTATTCTGTAGGAAATACATTTTGAGTTACAAGTGAGAAAAGCTACATTTTGTTGTTTTTGTTGTTGTTCCTGAGGTATTAATTTCCTTTCTTTCTGGTGATAGAATTTCATCTTGATAGTTACTTAGAGGTGCTGAGATAAGGGGGCTTTACCATCATAAGGACATAGGAAATTGGTAACCGAGGAAAGAGAAAAGATGGTAGAGACACTGCATTAGAAGGTATATGAAGGCATGCTAGAAGAACTTCAAAACACAGTTTTGAAGAAAGAAGTAATGAGAACATGATAGAAACCTTTAAGTGCCATAAGGAATACAGATGTTTGCCTAGTGCTATATTTAAAAAGGAGTGGTGTACATTAAGTTGAAGCTGTAAGCTCACAGCTCAGGGAGATACTTGGAAGTATTATTTCAAGGAGACAAAAGCAAATGCTTTAGTGCCGTCTTAATCAAGTGATGGAAGCATCAAAACAGAATTAGAGTTACAAAATGCAAAGGATAGACATAAGATAATTCTTATGAGGAGTGAAGAAAAGGAAAATGTATGGAAATGGCTGACTAGGAGGGCTAAGTGCTACCCACTTCTATATTAAAGTTGTTGTTGTGTCTTTCGGCTTATCCCGGTTAGGGGTCGCCACAGCGGAACTCCGGTCCGCTAATGTTTGGTAGTGGATTTTTATGTGCAGAGTTACCAGCCCTGACGCACAACACAGAAGACGCTCTAGCTAAGAATCGAATGCGACAATGTCTTGCTGTGAGGCGATAACGCTACCGCAGCACCACTACCGCGGGTCTACCACTTCTATATTAAAGCATTCCTATAAATTAAAGCCATGAATAAATGCAAATCAAATTATTTAACTAAAGAAAAGAAAACAAGAAATATAATATTCCACACTCAGAATCTAGTATATACTTTCGACAAAATAATGTCTTTTGCTTTTATTTTTTGCAGGAAAATTAGTCATGCTGGGTTTAGACACCTACAAAACAAAATGATGTCACTTTTGTTATACAAATAAGGAATTACATGACAGTTTTTCTTTTAAGTTCTGTATAGAGTTTAAAATGTGCTTTTTATAACTTTATGGTCAACTTGATCTCAAGCTACATTCACATCAAACAATAAACTACATAAGACTTAGTATCTAGGTGAAAGGTTGCTAAGACAAACCTCTTTTCCAAGTATTAAAACAAAGAAGTACCTGGTTAGAAAAACAGAGGGCTTATTCACTTTGGCATCAGAGGATGTATTCAGAATTTGGTATTTAGAGGAGGACAGCTAGTGAATATTCTAAGTTTAGAAAAAAAACTGATGCAATGTAAAACCAGTTTAGCTATGGCATTATAAAGCTGTTAAATGAATAGTGTCATGTTTAGGATACAATAAATAAAACTATGCTGGTGTAGTTTACCAGGAAAAGGATTCAGGCAATTTTTGATTAAAGGATATTTCTGAGACAAGTTTATAATATTTTTACAAACTTGAAATCAATCATACTGACTAGATAATATTAAATTAAGTACTGCATACTTCCATTTTCATACACTGAGATTGTATTTCAGAATTTCCATCGACTGGAGTAAAAATAAATTAAAACAATATAAACAGAATGATGTTTCTTTAAGCAGTGAACATTGTCAAAGAAGCAAGGATGAAACTCATCAAGCCCACTAGAATATTTTCCCATTTTAGAAAAGGTTTTATATATTTTATCCTCATGACTCATTTATTTAGGTATGACAGGCAGATGCGACAGTAATGACATATGTCAACCCTGTTTTAGATGTGAATTAAATAAAATAACCATTAGGTTGCTGCTGGTAATAATGCCTTTACTACTCGGCACCATAAAAATCGACTGCCAATCATTAGCGGACCGGAGTTCCGCTGTGGCAACCCCTAACCGGGAAAAGCCGAAAAGACAAACAACAACAACTTCTTATTAATATTTCCAGAACTTGATTCTGTTAAGTGGTTCTCTGATTTTCTCCCAATTAATTTGCCTGCTTCTCTCTAGAGTTGATATAATTCTAAAAGTTTCTTCATTAGCCATCATACTGGAACTGCACTTAAGGTTTTGATCCTCCAAAAACATAGTTTAACATGAATGCAATAGTTACTGGCTAGTAGCAGTTTGTAATTTTGTTATGATCCAGTAACCCACACAGTTCAAAGACCAGTAGGATATATAACTTGGAGATGGCATGTATACGCCAGCAAGCAAGAATGGTATACAGACTCCTTGATAAACTCATAGGAAGTCTGAGTCTGCCACAAAACAAACAATGCAACACAGACAGATATCTGTCTAATGTTAATAACAATACAAGTCTTGACAATAATTTGGTAGAAATGTTATCTGGTCATGATAAGCTTGGAAAATTATTTTTTTTTTTTATGTGAAGTAAACAACGAATTCAGAAAGGTGACATTTAGATTAATTCCACGGAGACAAATGAACACATCCGCTTTATAATGCATTGCAGTCAATGAAATTAAATAAATATTCAAAAAAATCATTATTTCCATTTCCGACAGATCCCCTTTAGTTTTACTGCAAACTTCCTTCCAACATTTTTCTGAATCAACTTACCTTCAAAAGCCAAGGGAAGCAATTCAGCAAACAACAAGGGACACGTGGAGAAAAAAAAATGAAAATCCAACTTGGTAGCCCGCCGCGTGTTGTACAGGGAGCTAGTCCACACTGATTATCCATGCCAATGCCGTCCAGAGAGTCACCGATCAGGAACAGAACAGGAAGTAATGCCACTCAGTCTCAGCCAATAGATACGTGCCTGCCTCAGCAATGAAGAAAGGAATGAGAGGCGGGCGTGAGCTGCATTATATACTCTGGATTGGAGGCAGCCAGGGATGTCATGGTACCAAAGCATCATTGATTGGATGCTTTAATGCCAACCAAGAGCAGCCACTGAAAACTCGTCGGGGGTGAGGGCGGGAATGGAATAGCTAGCACTGTAGGTTATTCTATCATGCTGTGAAACCTAATGAATGAATTACGGAAGTGTGGGAGGGCACAATGCTGGAAAGAGAGATTTAACAGAAATTGCACCCTTTACGATGTCGGCCTTTACGGCGCCCTAGGCGGCCGCCTAGTTCGCCTATGCCTAAGGCCGGCCCTGAATGTTTGAGAAGCCAGTAACACATATATATATATATATATATATATATATATATATATATATATGTGTGTGTGTGTGTATGTATGTGTATATAAATATATATGGGTCTACTTCGTAACAACGAAAGACCAGAAGAACGAAACACAGAACACAGAGACGAAAACAACGAAACCCCAGAACACCGAAAAACACGTAAGTTTACAAAACACACAGAACACACAAAAACACACACACAAGTGCCCCACACTACGAAACAAAACACCCTACACTAATGATAGGCAGGGCAAGCCCCCCTGCACCCCCCACACCCCCTACTTTAATATTCTAACTCCAAGATTGCACAAACAGACACACAAGGCAAGGCAAACACACACTCACACAGTACAGTCCCTCACACACACACACACCACAGTGACAACACACACTTACACACAGCATTTCCCCTCACAAATGCACTCACACACACACACTTACCTACAGCAGAACATGAAAAGCGCTAATTCAAACTCCCGTAACATCGGGATTTTGAATTTCGTGCTTTTCAGTATTCTGCGGTTTCATTGTTTTCATCTCGCCATTCTGGATTTCGATCTTCTGGTCTTTCGTCCAACTCAAGTAGACCTATATATATATATATATATATATATATATATATATATATATATATATATATATATATATATATAAAACATGCTTATAATATTTACAGAAAGAACCTATATAAATCAACCTAAAGCATAAACTACTACAATGACTGTATTGACTTTGTGTGTTTCAGTTAACATTCAGTATTAACTATCAACAGTATGTCAGAGTAACAATAGGTTGTAATAAATTTAAAGTTGGACTGGATCTAGTAGTATAAGTAGTTTAGCCTGGATCCAAACAACAGTTGCACTTGTTTTCCTCTAGGTTCATTGGTAGTTACTAGGCATGCCATCTGGGTGACCAACAAATTCCTAATTGCCGCAAAACACTCTTTTAAGTGACATGGTCCAGGGTACACAATAGACAATGAAACCTGAGATAACCAAACTCTGTGCTACAAGAAGTAGCTCATTATCAGCTAATAGGTTTTATCCTCTGAACTAACTGCCAGCCTGTAGTCCCTTGGTTGTTTTCCTGAACGTAGTTAGCTTATCTATTTTCTTATTTTTTTTATGGCATTGAGTTCCAGAAATGTCAGAACTATATTACCAAAGCCTTTCTCACTTGTTGCTAGTATAAAGGAATGCCTCTGCAGAAGCATCCCATCCTGATTTCTAAGAGAGTAGGCTACATTTCTTACTAGAAGTTAACTTCTTGGGGTAGGGGCAGTACCTTTCACACAGAAAGTTAAAGGTTAGTGTATTTAGTAGTAGTGTTGCCCTAGTTATCAATAGGTAGCCATTTTTTTTTGTGGGGTTAGCACAGTGATGTTCTCGCTTGTGAGCTAAGTCTACCAATCTGAGAATGTTGTTTAATGTAGTTAGATGAAAGAAGCTATTCAAGAAGGCACAGCAGTAACAGGAAGAACATATCAGTTTGGGTAAAACGTCATTTACAGCAATGCCTCTTCTGGTCTCAGCAGTAAATAAAAGTGCTGCTTTTTTAAACACCTTTATTAAATTATCAGTTTAAGACATAGGCATACATTAACAGAAAAGAAAACAAACTGTATTAACATTTTTTCCGTTTACATACATTATACGTCACATATCTTTTCTTTCCTAGTAATTATCCTTAGTCCAATATTACTAAATTCTTGCCTTCTCTTAAGCTTCACTGCTCTTTTTCATCCTAAACATTACTCTGCATATATTGTTCCCACAATTTCCATTTAATTCTATGTAATTTGATCATTCCCTTTTTTAAAGATCCCACTTCAGGTTGTTTTCTCTCTTTTATAATATTCAGTATTTCAGCTCCAGCTGGTTTAGACTTTGATTTCCATGTTCTAGTGATTGTTTTTTTGGCAGCCAACATAATTAAACTTAATAAGGCATTATTATGTCAAGGCAATTCATATCCTGTGGCCTAGCTCAAAAGAATCATTTTCCTTTGTTACAGCTATCTGCTCACCCAATATTTCTGACAGAATACTCTGTAGGGAATTTTTAAAACCCATCAACTCATTAAACTGCCAAAACGTATGTTCCCACTTATCTCTTCCTTCCCCATTATACCTCCAACATCTGGTATCTACCTGAGTAAAACTTCTTTCAAGTCTGTTTGGTGTAAAAAAAAAATACCTATGCAAACACTTCCAAGCAAAGATTCTAAACCTTCTGGACTTTGCAGCACACTTGGGAGCCATATACATCTCCTACCATTATTCTTTTGTAAATTTCTTTTCCAGTCTCTCTCCCCAGTGTTTTCTAACCACCTCTGGTTGATTCTTATAGTTATCATGCAATATGTAATATGCCCTACTAATTATCCCTTTTTAACAGCAAGTTCTGTTGTAGATTCAAACTCTACCAAAGAAGGTCTTTCACTTACGATTCTCCTATCCCTTTCTCTTTGCCTATACTCTGATATCAATCCATAGTAGAGAAAGCAATCTCTAGCCTGCAGTCCAAACATCTTCTTAACCTCATTCCACTCTATTACCTTTTCCTTTCAGTTATTTGCTCCCAATAGTTTGTTTCCTTTGCTACCTTTCTCCAACAGATTCCAATCCCCTTTTGCCTATTTTCTGTACACCTACTTCCAGTCATCCCTATTGGCAAAATCTCCTTCCTCCATTCTTGTGTTAGCTTAGTTCTTAGAATACTTTCTGCTACTTTATGAATATAATATCCTGTATGGTTGCTTTTATTCCCTTTAAAGATCGGCATCCAAAATCCTGCTGTTTATTTATTGAACTACAACCCTGCTTCTTTATCATCCCTATTTTGAATAAAAACCTTCTGTTTCTGTTATGTATATGAGCCTTAACTGTGTAGCTCTAAAGTATCCATTTAAATCAGATAACACATTGTTCTTTTGGAAGGATCAACGTATCCCACTTAACACTTGCCGTTTTCCCCTCCCACCTAAATTCCTTCAACTATTTATTAATTACTGTCCACAATTTATCCTCTGGTTGATAAAAAATATGCCTGACCTCTATATACAACCAAGGGACTAAAAACATTTTCACTGCTTGTATCTTACTATCCATATCCATAAACAAGACCTTCAAATTTCTCAGTTTTTTTGGGGTCTCTTCCCACATATCCTTAGGTGCCATAAGAGAAACCTTTTTAATCCATACTACTAAATACTTCATCTTACCATGTCCCCATAAATTTGGGTACTGCTGAACCAGTTCATGTGTGGGTACATAATTCACAACTATTTTGTTTTATCTTCATCAGTGTATGTCCCAACAATACATGAGACTGTCTCAAAATGTTCTACAACACTGCGATGTCCTTTTCTGGATTTACTAGATACAAAATAATATCATCTGCTAATAAAGTCAACTTTTTTGTTTACCGTACCAGCTATATCATTGCAGTTCTGAGTCCCTTTTTTGCAAAGGGCTCTAAATATAAAGCAAACAACAAAGGGGAAAGAGGACACCCCTGGCTGGTCCCTCTGTTTAAACACGTTATCATAAAGGATCCCTCCCACTTTAATTCTTGCCTCTGATCCTTTCATATACCCTCATAATTAATCTTATTATTGTATCAATGAATGCAAATGCTTCCATTACCCTACTCAGAAAATGCCGGCTTACTCTGCAAAATGCTTTCTGTTGAATGTTTTCTGTGCATCAAGACCCACTAATAACAATGGTATTTTCTTACATTCTGCCTCCCTCTGGATCATCATTGATCTGTTAATGTTGTCAAATGTTTGCCTTCCCTCCACAAAACCACACTGATCCATATCTATCAATTTTGGCAACACCTTCACTATTATTTTAGCTAGCATAGGAATAAAAACTTTATAATCATGCTTTAAAATTGAAATGAGTGTTTACTGTCTTTAGGCATTACAGCCACCACAGCTTTCTTCCATGATATTGGTGATTCCCCTCATATTAAAATACTGTTAAATAAAATCTTCTAGATCTTTATCACTTTCTTCTCTCCCAAATTCCAGACTTCCACATAATACCATCTATCCCTGGAGACGTTTCTAAAGTTTGATTATACATCACCAATTTTATTTCATCGCCCATAGCTTAACTGTTAATTGTTGAACCTCATCTACCTCTAACTTTGACATAATTATGCCTTCTGTAAAGAGTTCCATTTGTGTTTTTTTTATTTCACCACTTCTCTTCCTTATACACATTTTCATAAAAATTTTGAAATATCTCTAATACCTCTATAGGATTTCTGGCTATTTTTCTTCTTATAAGCTCCCTAAGTTTGGTGGCAACCCTTTCAGCTTTCTGTTCCCTAATTTGTTGTGTTAAAACTTGTGCTCTGGAGATATTATCAAAAATAATAGCTTAACAGCAATCTTTCTAAATTCACACATATTATCCAGATACTCCTTTATTTTTCCTTTAGTACTCTGTAGTTGTGCTTGTTCTTATTCATAGGTTCAAAGGCTCATAGCTGATCACTAGACTAATGACCCTGGGGGGGGGGGGTTAAGCTTAGCCATACTTCAAAGTGAGACTCAAACCCTGTACCTTGTGTCTCTGAGAAAACACCTTAACCATTATGCCAATCCTAACCTTAGATAAATACTAGGCTATAAGTCTGTAAACTATTACAAGTCTAGCTGATAACCAGAGGTCAAAATCAAACACTGTACCTTGTATCAGTGAAATAAAGGCTTTTAACCATTATGCCAGCCTAATTAATAAACAAATACTGGAGTATAGGTGTGACTACAGTGGCATGCAGTATTTCATCATAGGTGAATACTAGGCTATCCATCTACAGACTGTGACAAGCCTAGCTAACAACCAGAGGTCAGAATCAAACCTTGTACCTTGTATCGATGAGGTAAAAGTCTTAACCATTATGCCAGCCCCTCCCTGTTCTGTGAGAGTCCCTTACTGGGTAATCCTTTAATCTTTGTCAGCCCTTTTAAATAATTCTCATTACTTCTTAACCATAAATCTTTCTCTTTTATTTCTACTCTATTTTAAACTCCACCTTCATTTTATTCCACGGAATAGCTACAAATTTCTGAAGATATTTTTGTCTTCCCTAATAATTTTCTTATAATTTCTACTACCTATTCCTTAAATTCCTGTATTTTAACAGGTAGATAGGAAAGCACCAGTGTCTCATTTTTACTTTATTAACCTGCATTTTATCTTGGATTTTATCAGTGCATGGTCTGAAATAATTATGGAATATGTGTCAAAGCTTTGAATTAAATTTACATTTTCCTGTGAAATACACTATCATGTCTAACCCATTTACTGTACTTTGAGGAATATGTAAATTATGTTGAAGTTCCTACTACTTAATTCACATCTTCCAGCCCAGATATATTCATAAATTTCTTCAGAAATCTTCTCTCTGTTCGTATATTTTCCCTTGTAGGTCCCTTGATGCATCTTCGCCATTGCAAATCAAGTTCTTGTCATGGGAATTGTCTTTGAAAAGCTGAAAAATGCAATCAGAGGAACATATTTAATGTCTACTAAAGAAACATTAATATACTTGTACATTGTATTGCATTTCAGTTTATGTTAAACATTAAATATGATGTGGTTTCAGAACTATCCATGTTTTTATTACAATATGACTTTGCAAATACTAATTTAAACACTGGTTTCGGACTTGAGTAGCCTAAAACATTTACACAACAATGGTATTATATTGTACAGTAATGTCAGTAAATAGTTTTCAACAGATGTCTGCAACATACAGTTATAGATTTTAACATGATGTTTATTAATACCCTAAACTATTTTTAAATTATACTACCTTAATCTAAATATTGTACCTTTTTGAAACCTGATTAGAAATAAGTATTATTGAATTACAATAAGATAAGACTAAAGAATATATTTATATATTTTAGCTGATTAGATTATCTTAATATATTATTCAATTATCTTTATTTAAAAACTAAGACAATAAGAGAAACTGATCAAAATATTATTTGTGAGGGTAGAAAGTTTGTTTGGTTAGATTCACTAACCAAACAAAGAGGTATATTACCTCATAGTGATAGGGAATGGTTTTTAAGATTAAGAATTACAAGTTTGGAAGTTCTTTGTTTTTTTTTATTCTATCACTTTGGTGTCACTCAGAAACATACAAAAATCACACAAGAAAAACTTTTTGAATTCTGTATCCAAGATGGAACTAAGAATAAACGATATTTACATAAACTCACATATAAAACAAACTCAAAACTATTAAATGAAATGTTTATCCATAAATGTTAATGGTCTAAATAGTAATAAAAGGAGAAGCCTATTCAAGTACATAAACTTACATAAACCACAAATAGTCTTCTTACAAGAGACACACTTATTAGATAGAGATATAAACAACTTAAATATGAATAATTACACAGTTCTAATAAACTCTCAATACAAAACAAAAAAAAAAGAGGAGTAGCTATACTACTTTGCAACTCAACTATAACACCTAAAATAATTACTACTCATCAAGATACATCAAGTATGTTTTGTCTAGCTTCGATAGAATTAAATAAGAGAATCTATATGTTAGTAAATCTATATTGGATCCCAGGACTAGGATTAAAAACAGTTAAACAGCACTTTGAAGAGATAATTCATTTAACTAAGGGTAGCCTGATATTGGCAGGAGACTTCAACTGTATAATGAATGAAAAAGATACAGATTCTAAATCTAAAAGAAGAAAACAACCTATCTCTAAAGCACTATCAAAATTTATAGATACATTGTATTTAAAAGATATAAATGAATTTGCAGAACCAGACTCACTAATCTTCACATTTTATTCACATAGATATAAAACTAACTCTAGAATTGATAGAGTATATGTTGCCAATAACCTAATAACAAAAATTGACAAAGTCAAAATTATAAATTGTCCCTTATCTGATCATAATGCCATAGTCTTTGAGATAGAGCTTACACCATTTTATTCAAATCCCATTACTAGGATACCTTCCTATATCACAAAATTGACAGATTTCAAAGAATTTTATGAAGAAACAATCAAAAACTTTCTAGAAATAAATTACACAGAAGATATTTCAGAAATATATGTCTGGGATTCATAGCAGTTACATATGGGAAAATATTATCCTGGTACATAAATAAAAGGAAGTTATGGAATAAAGATATGCTAGACTTACAAAACAAAGCAGATAAATTGAAACTGGAAATACAAAAGGGTAATACTACTCAAGTTCAAGAACTTACACAAATCAATAAGAAGTATACAGAATTGTTACATCATAAGATTATAATTAACTTAGAAAAGATAAAAATAAACTCATACTCTACTAATTCAGCACACCTGAGACACTTAACTTATTGAACAAAAAATAATTAAATCTAAGCAAATAAAAGAAGTATTTATTCCTAATACTAACAAAAGAGTTATGGAACTAAATGATATTTTAGAAGCATTTAGACTCCAATTTAACATTGATAATTCCACAAACATTCAAGATACACCTACTAAGGATATAAAAAAATACTTAGAAAATAATATTCATATTAAATTAACACAAAAACAAATAGACATTATAAGCAAACCAATCAATATGACAGAATTAAAATCACAAATTAAAAAGCTGAAGACAAATAAAGCACCTGGCCCAGACAATATGCTACCAGAAATGTATAAATTAATACCCAATCAAGCCATATCCCTATTATTAAAAGTATATGATATAGCCAAGAAAGATTTGAATATACCACCCTCTTGGAAATATTCATTCATATCCCCAATTATCAAACCAGATAAAGATGAGAAGCAGTGTTCCTCATATAGGCCAATATCAATATAGACTATAAGATGTTTATGGCTATATACGCAGATAGGATCAAACACTTTCTTCCTTTCTTAATTCACAAAGATCAAACAAGTTTTATTAAAGGAAGAAATACTTCAGATAATATTAAAAGAATACTAACATTAATAGACTATAGCAAACATAAAGTCCTAGATTTAAATGTAATCTCATCAGATATTAATAAAGCTTTTGATTCGGTTAACTGGAACTTTCTTTCACTAATTTTAAAAGAATATAACTTTCCTTCTAATTTTAATAATCTTATCCAAATACTATATGAAAAATCTACTGCATATGTTAAACTAGGATTGCATAGATCAGGCCCTATAACAATCAAAAAGGGAACTAAACAAGGTTGCCCTTTATCACCATTGTTATTTGTATTACTCATAGAACCCTTTGCAAATCAAATCAGATCAAACAATAACATAAAGGGCATTTGTATTAATAAAATGTTAAACCTTAAAATCCAACTCTTTGCTAATGACATACTATTAACTCTCTCAGATGCAAATGAGTCTTTGAATGTTCTATTTAACTCCATGTTTAATGAAAACAAAACTAAAATTATGCCCTGTAATTGTAAAAAAAAATAATATAAACAAAAGATTTTCCAAATATATAGTAACAGAAAGTAAATTATTATATCTGGGAATAAATCTACTCAATGAAGTAACAGATTCTCTAATATTTAACTATAATAAAATACTAGACAAAATAGAACAAACAATTGGTTACTGGAATAAATATATCTTTTCAACAGCAGATTATATCTTATTAAAATAATCATATTTCCCAAAATATTATACTTAATACAAAATTTTTCATTGCCACCTCCCAAATATATTATTCAAAGATACAATAAACTAATTTTAAATTTTCTGTGGTTTCCAAATAAACCCCGTATAGCCTTAAATAAACATTTACCAGATTGGGAAGATGGTGGAATTAATTTACCGGATATTGATTTATATATTACCCCATCTGTTATTAAAAACATAACACTATGGTTAAATAATTCATACACACCTATATGGAAACAAGCCCATGAGCAGATTTACATAGAAATCAATTATAATCAAATACAAGACAACTTAACAGTAATATCATCACCCCTTATATGGATGTTAAAAGATTATTTTTTAGGGAAAAGGAATAATATTAATAAATTGCCATCAAACTATATAAGCTCTACACTTTCAGTGTTCAAAACATATATAAACAAAATACCAAATATGAATTCTTGGATTTTTCTTATTTTCCCTATAGTTTTTACACCAAATATTCTAGATATATTCCAAATATCTAAAATAAATATGCTTAAAGAAGAAACATTACTCTTTTGGCATCAACTTATAGAGAAAGGGAAAATTCTAACAAATGAACAGATAATTTATAACTATAATATAAATAAAGACAATTGGTTGTTTTTACAAAATCTAAGGCATTTTCTTATAAATAAAATAGAACAAATGCAACCTTCAGTTAGACATGAAGCTCCAAAACTCATTGAATACCTTATTTTTATCACAAAACTGCCTTATCAGGGTACAGGTTACTTGTCTAATATCTATAAAATTGTTAAAAAAACAAAATACTATCATGAAAAATCATACTGGGATTATTATACTTTAATAAACAACCATCCTCCAATTGAAGAAGAAAAAAGTAATATTCTAAAATCTTCCAATTTTTCTACATTATCAAAATACTGGCAATTATTCACTTGGAGATATCTACACAGAAGTTTCTATACACCACATAGGTTAGCCAAAATGTATTCTATTGAAGATCAATGTTGGAGATGCCATACCAAGATAAAAGCAGATTGGCAGCATGTTTTTTATGAATGTATATGTCTCAACATGTACTGGAAATCCATTAACTATTTTTTTTAGACTGTTTATAATGATAATTTTCAATTAACAAAGTCTTTAATTTTATTCAACTCTCCTATTCCAAACTGTGTACCAAAAAAAGACACTAAAATCCTATGGTCACTATTGGCAATTTCACGTAAAATCATAACTATACACTGGAAAAATGAGGCTTCTCCTACGTTCAAGGAATTTGAGAATTTAACAACAACAGTTGCTCACATGGAAATATTAACAGTGAAGAACAGAACTAAAAGATCTACTTCTTACTATTACTCTTGGATGAAAGTACTGGAAATACTCGAAAAGATCGAAGAAGATATATCATCTTATGTTTCTAACTTTATATAATATAGAATTTCAATGTTATTTGCATAGACACCAATGTAAATAGTTATATAATGGTTTGAAGTTAGTAATGTTTTAGAATTGTAAATATGTTATTTATCTTTATTTCCTGTAATGTTTCTTAAGACATCTTATTTGAAATAATAAAAAAAATATTTAGTAAAAAAAGACTACTGTACTTCAGTAGATATTGTAGAACCTGCTCATAAATCGTTTTTTTTCTTCTAGTATTCGGGCTAGGGGGCATGTAGCTGATACTGACCAGAACTCATTAGTAGCAATGAGGGAAAAGACTTTAGAAAGTGATATGATGAGTGCATGTTTGAAACTGTGTGACATAACTAGATTTTAAGGAGGTTGCATAAAATCTGACAGCTGAATATTTAGAAACTTTGGTTGTAATATGTGATCACTTGTACTGCAATGAGTATCAGTTTAACTATGCAGTTCCTTTAATCTTTATTTTTAATAGCTTTAAAATAGAATGAAAGATAATCAACAATTCTGAATCATGGTCTGCATGAGGGTGTGGTAAAGATATACTGTAATGAGGGTGGGTAGGGAATGGAGGTGTTATCCTTAACATCATTTATTCACTTTGTTTTTTGTGCTTTGTTCCTGCTGCACCTGCTGACTATCCAGCATCTTCCTATCAGCAATGCCATTTATTTCCTCATCTTGGGGATTCCTCAGTGAGGGTAAGACAGCTGGCAGGAGAAGGTTGTCTTACATGTGACCTCAGCATCCCAGCAATGTGGGTATATTTATTTAGGCCTAACTCCATTCCTAGGTGGTGAATGGATATCTCTCATCATCATTGGAACCACAATGCTCTCTCTCTCTCTCTCTCTCTCTCTCTCTCTCTGTCTATCTGTCTCCAGTGTGAGTATATACTCTTGTGCACTCATGATGAGAGCTATCCCCAAAGTGTCTTGGTGACCAAATATCTGCCTCTGAGACTACATCTTGCAATGCAGGCCCTCCACTAAGGGATTGTGGCATTAGACAGGCCCAACCACTCCATTTCTCCCAGGATGGTCACACCCATCCTCCCCTGACAGCTCTGTCAACAGTCCAAGCCAGTAATTGATCTCTGACCACCTGGGCCACAGTCAGAACTTATCCATATACACTACCAGAACTGGCTGATTTAGTAATGTTATGTTTAAGTTCTTTTCTAAAGGGCTTTTAGGGAATATGTGGTTCCTAGATGTTTTATAGCCTGCCAAGATTTCTCTGGCTGGTTGTGATATACTTTTTGGAGTTTATGAAAATACTGTACCTTCACAGTGTTTCCACTTATCCAAGCATTCATCTGTGGACACACAGTTTGTCAATCCTGGGCACTGACCACTCTGTTGAGCATGTTAAAATAACCTTAGTGTTAATTTTACAATTACATACAGCTGGATTAAAAATAAGCAGCTTAATGTTAACATTACAAAATTAAACTGATGCTGCTTGAAACACTAGGTAGAACAGACAAAGCCCTACCCTACTGGACAATAACCACCACATCATCCATAGGTGTGGAAGATACTACTAAGTTCAAATACCAAGGTCATCATCTTAAGCTCAATGTTAAACTATTTTTCTTCTCTCTCTCTCTCTCTCTTTCTCTCTATGTCTGCTGGAAAAAGAAAACACAAGGAAAAACTGACCAGTCTCCTTAGCAGGGAAACATGTCTCACACTTGGTTAGAGAAGTACTTTTTCCCATCCCATGGACCTAGGAGACTTCAAATCATTTGAGCAACACTAGCAGTTTCGGTTAAAATTTGCCTGGCAATTGTGACAAAGGACACCACTGCACCAGTGTTAACAAACTCAGTTAGTTTCTGATTCATGAATGTTCACTTCTCATGACTTTTTTCTAATGTATAAGCTGTTAAACCTTGACTGCTACCTTTCATTTGCATTTTTACATTACTACCATATCCCTAACAGAACACTTAAATCCTCTCACCACTTTTTTCTTCTTTCTAATATTCACCCCCCCCCCCCCCCACTTGCCCAGGCTTAATCTCTAACATGGCTCAAAAGGTCACTGGCCTCAGACAAAGCTATAAAATCATAGTTTTCAATCTTACTCACAAACACTGGCTAATCTACAATGTAGGTACTGTACCTGTGTACTATGTATGTATTCTACCTATGTTCCAAATTTCAACTGTACACCACAAATCTATTAATTACCTTTATTTTTAAAATGAATATTTTTTTGTTTGTTCTCTCCACTGTAACTGTTTATGTGCCACATACCACTGTAAAAAAATGTCTCCTGTAATTTGTGTGTATACTGATCATGTCTAAATAACTAAATGTGTCTGTAATTTTTCTTTGTGGAGCTTTTCTCCCCGGGCCTATGCTGAAAAAGGGCCTTTTCAGCTCAGTCAGACACCCCCGGTTAACAAATGTAAAATAAAAATGAATAAAATAAATAAATAGTATACCTTAATGAATTTACCACAGCTCTGAGACAACACATAGGAAGAAATAGCACATTCTTTGCTCACATCTGCTTCACAGGAGTAGCACAAACAGCTTGTTCATGGCAAAACAACCTAGAAATGCCTAAACTGCTTACTGAAGTTAACAATACATGCTTCTAATAATTTTTGGATTTACTGCTTTGTGACCTGGAATAATTATTTAGAAACAGTTCTTGGATTTGCTTTTCTGTAGGTAATTTGATTTTGTTTGCCTCCTGTCTTTTTTTACACATAACACTTTGTGTTCTCTGTTTGCATTTTTATCTTTTATTTTCCTCAAGTACTTTAATCTGGATCATGACTGAAATTTGTCCTCTGTGAACTAATTTTCTTACCCAGTCAATGAGATCAATTTCATACAATTAATAAATGTTTTAATTTATAATGTCAGTGGCACATAGTTATAAAAACAGCAGACCAAACAAAGACTTCTAATACACTGCATTTTTATAAGATTATGTATGAGTATGTTTATTATTAGCACAGTAAGAAAAAATAATGACTGTGTAAACCTGGGAATTACAGTCAAACTACAAGATAACATTTTCTTAAACTATAACATATGCATATGAGATGGCAGAATTGTTTTTCTATCTTTCTTTCTTTGCTTGGATAGTTTAGTGCTTCTTTACCTACTCAAATACATAGCATTTCATTTTGAAAGCCTCTTTCGCTATTCTCCTACAGCATTCAAAATAATAAAAATGAATATTTCCTGGAAGAACGTGAATTAGACAACTGCATGTGCTGCATTTACCTTCTCTGTCTCTCATTTAATGCGCATTAAACCCTTATGCTATTTGCTTAGGATTAAAAGAATTTGAAATATTATTTACTGGAACCACATGAGAGGATACTGATGCAATTTGTCTAATGGCTGATGCAGGATAGAAACACATGTTAATCTTGAGAGGAATCATTTAAAAATTGCAGTCACATTTTGAGTTGTCTGAACATAGGGCATCTTGTATCATTTCACTATGAGAAGTGAATACCCGACTAGTACTATTACTGAAAATGGAAAGTGTAAATTACTACTGTACATTTTAAAAGGATATAGATATGACTGGACTGAAAAGGGTTAGATCATAATAGCTAAAAGCAGCAGACAACTGATGTATGCCAGCAACAATAAACTATCAAGTGAATATCTAGCTTAGTAAATGAACATAAAGCAATGTCATTTCTGAGTAATGCATAGCAAAAGACAAAGGAAGCAAGTCCCAACATTAGACTGTATAGAAAAGACACTTAAACAAGCATTACAGTAGCCTAGTGTTAGCTCATGAAAGCAGAGTGGAAGCCTTTTCAAAACAAACAAAAGTTGAACAGTATTTGCACAAACCTTTCCAATTTGCTTTCCGAGGACATTGCATTCCTCTACACCCGTGCAGAGAGCTTCACTCCTCAGCAAAATCTTACTTAATATAATCAGATATGAGGTTTTTGTACAAAGACAATTCTCCCATGCAATGTAGCCTTATTTTTCAGGCACATGATGGTTTTGCACACTTGTTCATTGCACTGCTGTTATCAGAAAGTTGTCTTTCTATGTGTTATCCACACTCACATGAGGAGTGCAAGAACAGCAGTTAATGTATATTTAAGGTTTACTTTCAAAATGATGAACAGAGATACTCTGCAGATGTAAAATCGAATGGTAGATGCTTGATTCCCGTGTTGCTACTGTGCATTCACTGATATGAAATCAAAGTAATGTACAGAGATCGTGGTACAGTGCAGATTGGGACATTCATCATTTTCCTCACTGTAGTGCGATCTTGGAGTTGGAATATATAGTTAGCAGGGGATGTGGGGGTCACAGCCCCCCACAGGGGGGCGCAGGGGGGCTTACCCCCCTTCAAAAATGTGATGTGAGGTGTAGGAGCTCCACTTACCTGAGCTCCTATACAGATGTTTTCGCTGTTTGGTGAAAATGTCGAATCTGCTGAATTCTTTCAGCAGATTCGACATTGTGAACTGATATATATTATGATTTTTGACGTTTCCTTTGATGTTCCAAATGGAATTTTTTTTAAAGTTTGACATTTTTATAATAAACCTATATTTAAAAGTCCTTTCAGGATCATCCTAGTAGGGTATTGGGTAGATCTGCTGATTACTCTAAAGCAACCATAAGAGAGATTTTTTTCAGAAAGCTGATGGGAGTTGCATAGTGGTTGACTAGGAGAAGGATGAGGATAAGATAATTAAAGGACTTATATTATATGCTCTTTAATGAGCAGAAGTTCATAAGATGGGGTAATTTTTCATGGGTCCCTATCAGTTGATTGAGTTTTCAGAAACTCAAAATGTATATGGCTGAAACCATATGACAGAGTTTTTGAAAACTCAGGCTTTTGAATGGAGATTGCGGTACAGTGAGAATCAGGAAATGTACCCTTTCCCCCACTGTAGTGCAATCTCGGAGTTGGTATATATAATTTTCTGGGGGTGAGGGGGTGCTGGGGGCATTGCCCCCTGCATAAATGTAAAAAAAGTAGATTTTGTGTTTTTTTTTTATGTTCGCTTTTTGGAAACTCGATCATATGGTCCCGACCATATGATTTTTGAATTTCTGAAAACTCGATCATCTGCCATAGACCCAATTTTTTCATACCCCACCACACTAAACTGTATTGCTAATAGGATCAAGTTATCAACCAAATATGCACACTTTATTTTCTATTAATTGTATTTGTAAGAGGGTTTCCTCCCACATCCCAAAGACATGCTGTAGGTGGATTGGACACTCTAAATTGGCCCTAGGTATGAGTGTGTGCACGTTCTGTGGAAGGTTGGGCGCCGGGCTGGCAACTTGACACCGTAAAACTCCACTGCCAATCATGAGCGGACAGGTGATCTGCTGTGGTGACCCCTAACCGTGAAAAGCCGAAAGAAGAAGTAGAAACTGTATTTGTAAGAGGAGCTATTACCCCCTTAGCCCCTAGCTAGCTAGTTCGATAGGTGGAAGGGTGAAGGAGGCACAAGCCCCCATTACAAATGGAGTTAACAGAGAACAAAAGTTAGTCACTTTACATAATGATAGATGTGGAGGACCACATCCATATTCCTCTACCTGCAGGACTCAGGCAGCTCTGCATCTAAAATTTTCACAGGATATCTAACTTCTTATCTTTTCAAACAATTCTGTGCATGGCAGGATCTTTCTCTGAACCTTTATTAGCCAACTGAAGGTGGAACACAACAAAGAAAAAATCAAAAAGGAGACAAAAGCTGTATGGAGTAACTACCAATCATAAAGGCAGGAAGGAGAGTGGGGTCACAGAGGAAGATGAATCTGGACCTACGCATCTATCATTATACTAAGTACCTAACGTTTGTATTTGATAGAACTGTTTCATCTTCTTCTACCTATAGGACAGAGTCTCAGACATAACTTGCTGGATGGATCATTGAAAATGTCACCTCATCTTGATATATATATCATCTGCAGAAGAACCGAGGGAGAGGAGATATTTAACCTATAAATAGCTCAAAAGATAACACCTCCATATGAACATAAGATGGAGAAATCAGACTATAAATGTCTCACAAGGAAAAGCGAGACTAATGCTAATACGCCTTCAAGAATATATGACATGAAAGGACTAGTAGACCCTGAGTCTAAGGTTCAAGATCCAAATCTCATCATACCAACCTACAGAATGCGAATAATGTGGTTACCAGAGGAATAAGCAGCATCCTTGGATGAAGTGTTGGAACTCTTAAAACAAAAGCTTGCATTCTGGGAATAGATGTGAGACTGATAGACAGCCAAAAGGCAGCAAGGTGCTAAACATTGGGAAAGTAAATCCTAAAGTGAGGCAAGTTACAAAATCAGAAATGGGAGACATCAAAATGAAACAAAATAGATATATAGAAAAAATACATATATATATTAGGGTTACCACCTGTCCCACTTTGCGAGGGACAGTCCCTCTTTGGGCAGTTGTGTCCTGCAAAATATTGTGAGAAAATGGCAAATGTCCTGAGATTTTAGGACACAAATATTTTCTATATTGTATGTAATAGTTGCATAAAACAGTTATTCTGTATCTCAAACACCTAAATGTTATACGAAACAGAATAAGGAACAAAAATGCTACAAGAATAAACTTTTATTCAGGCAAACAACTGAAGTTCTGTCCTTTGTACTGGCCGTGGGTATGTTTTGCCCTGCAAAATCTGATGTTTGTAGCACAAATGTCCCACTTTGGCCATTTGGAAAGGTGGCAACCCTAATATATATATATATATATATATATATATATATATATATTTATATATATATACATATATATATATATATATATATATATATATATATATATGGGTCTACTTCGAATAACCGAACCGCCACTTCACCGACACCCAGAAGATCGAGACGGAACGACCGAACAGGTAGATGATCGAAAAGGCGATATTCCAACAGCCGAAAGACCGACAACGGCAACGTGTGAGCGCGATCCGGTAAGTGTGCGATAGTGCCGGATTTAGGATTGGGGAGCGGACAGGTAAGTGTATGATAGTGAGGGATTTTAGGTTAGGGTGTGGGAAAGGTGAGTGTGCGGTAGTGTCGGACTTAGGGTTCCGGTAAGGTAAGTGTGTGATAGTGACGTAGTGTAGTGTAGGGAAGGGTTGAGTGTGTTAGGGTTAGTATGCGGGTGGAGTGAGTGTGCAATAGTGATGGGCTTAATGTTTTAGGGTGGGTTAAGTGAGTTAGGGTTAGGGTGCAGGTAGGGTAAGTGTGCAATAGTGACGGTGTTGAGGTTTAGGGGTGGGTTAAGTGAGTTAGGGTGCGGGTTGGGTAAGTGTGCGGTAGTGTCGGACGTTAGGGTTAGGGTTTAGGTTAAGGTTAGTGGATATGTTATTGTGTGCAATGTGTAGTTTACGCTTTTGTATGTGTAATGGTGTTCGGTTTTTTGAGTTGTTGGTGTTTGTCGGTGTTGTGTGTTTTCGGTTGTTTGGGGTCGGTAAATTGTGTGTCGGTGAATCAGAAGTTCGGTTATACAAAGTAGACCCATATATATATATATATATATATATATATATATATATATATATATATATATATATATATATATATAATAGATAGTCCAACAAGAATAAGAAATGGGAAAGTGAAAAGAACCTGAGATGCCTTTGCCTTCAAGATATAAATGCAATATCTAAAGACTGAGGGGCAACAGCCACAGAGATAACTCTTACTGACCTACAAAGGAAACACAAAGGTTTCACATGAAACAATGCAGAAATCCCAGGGTAAGAGAAATACATCATCTTGAAAACAGAGAGGCAAACTTGAAAGGAGATGCCTACAAAGGGAGAGCACCTCAGAAATTCATAAATGGGAGGCAGTATAACAAGTAATCAGAATGACATCAGACAGCTGGTCAACTCAAAGCCTCTGGGAGCCATATAATAAACTAGATCCCCCAGAATTATTAGTCAGTAAAGATTTCAAAGGAATAGCAGTAGAATAAGAGTTGTGCCACAGACTAAATAGGGTAAAGGCAGGACAAATGTTGGACACAGCAACTGGTCCTGAATGTGCAAGACAGAACTCAGGTGTTGGAATCAAAAATAAAAAGTAACTAGACAAAAGAAAATATCCACTGCTGGGAATAGTTTTCACATGGAAAACAGAATAAAACTGTCAGAGGAAGGGGGCCTTGCCTAGACAGTAACAGATGGGGGAAAAATCTTCTGCTGGATCCTGAGCCCCAGCAATATGCCCCACTGATAAGTAATGTAGGTAAGGTGTAAAATAACAGGTGTGCTGTACATTTAAGAAGCAATTCCAAAGTCTCTGTGTACATAATAAATACCAAGCATGTGCTAGCTTCAGTGCCATTTTGAAGGTGCAGCCAGAGTGTTAACATCTATGTGCATGACAGCTAGTTTGTTTATAAGTTAGTTATTTAGTGTCATTTATGATGTGTTTGTATATAATAAATCTGCTTGAACAAGAACCCACAACTTTCTCCTATTTCTTCCTGACCTGACTAGAAACATAGTGTCAGAACCAGGATGGTAAAGACTACTCTTCAGAGCCACAAGGTGCAGAGGTAACAATGAAAGAAAACTAAGTGAACTGAGAGCAAAAAAGGGCCAGAAGCAAGCTAAAGTTTCATAGGTTCATAGGTAGGTACTAGGCTATTGGCCCTAGGGCCTATATAAGCCTAGCCAAATGTACCCTGGCTTTCGCCACTCAAGAAAATTATTTTCCTGTACCACTGTCGAGCAGAGCCACAGAAGTGATCCCCGGGGTGAATTTCCTATCTCCCATCCAATCATCAAGATTTTTCTTGAAGAGTGCTAATGAGGAGCTTTGTTTGATATAGATAGGTAGTTTGTTCCAGAGTATGGAAAGTCTCTGGGACAGGAATCTATCCCTGTTCTGTTTATTGTGGTGACGAGGTTTAGGTCCCTAGAGCGTGTAGCTCATAGGGATTGGGATTTCTTTAAGTGGAGCATGTCTAAAAGCTTTGGGTTTGACATAGCTTTGTGTGTTAGGCAGAGATCGCCTCTGAGTAGGCGATATGCAATGGAGTAAAGCTGCAGTTTTTTGAGACGGTCTGCATAGGGCATCTCTTTGAGGCCAGTAATCCTCTTTGTGAGGTATTTCTGTGGCCTTTCTAGTTGTTGTAGATGTCTTGTGAGGTACACACCAAAAGGGGCATTGTACTCTATAATGGGTCTAATGAGTGACGAGTAGAGGGTAAAGAAAATATGCACAAAAGATTTATCAAAAGAGATAAAACCGAGCATTACAAGGGCACAAAACGTATTACA
Organism: Protopterus annectens; assembly: GCF_019279795.1. NCBI lineage: Eukaryota > Metazoa > Chordata > Ceratodontiformes > Protopteridae > Protopterus > Protopterus annectens. The sequence goes on from NC_056749.1 coordinate 424,928,037, forward strand.
AAGTAAACGAATAGCACAGAAATCTTTATTAAGCAAAAGAGAAGCATAAAAAAGCTCATTAATAAAATGAAATGTTTGAAGCGAGTTTATTTGCTAAAATCAGTATCAGAAAAGTACATAAGGGGTTCAGAACTACCTCACAATTGTAAAATGAGTATGTCTAGAGTTAAAACGACCCCAAGAAAGTATAATGGGCATGAAAAGAGATTAAATGAGCAAAACAGATATAACAAAAGGGCACAGAGGGCACATTAAGAGATTAAGTGAGCAAAACAAATATAACAGAAGGGGCAGAAAAGGGCACACTGAGCATAAATAAAGCACAGCGACTGCATGTGTTTTGGCATAAATTACTACTTCGCATTGACTGAAGCCTTGAATAGCAAAACTAGAGTTATTCGAAGTATCTCAAAGTATGTAAAAGTACAAGTGCTTACAGTGTGTGTTTATTACTGTGCATTTATTCCGAAGAGTTTATTGTGTGCAAAGTGCAGATTTTTCATGAAGTGCAGTCAAATATAGCCATTTTTAAAAGTTTCATATGCATGGACGTGTTTATTTGCAGAGTGCTGCCATTACAGAGCATTTCTTGCACTGTACAGAGTAGTTGGCAAAGTGCAGCCATTTTGGGAAATTTCAGTGTGCTGTGCACTGTTATTCGCAAAGTGCAGTTATTGCAAAGTGTTTCTCACTCTGAGCTTCTTCTGCCCAGTTCATTCGCAAAGTATAATTACTTCAAAACAGTTTATTCGCAAATTGCAATTACTTCCAAATAGTTTATTCGTAAAGTACAGTTGCTTTAAATGTTTCTTGCCCTCAGCTTCTATTGCCCAGTTTATTCGCATTGTGCAGTTATTCGAAAGTTTTCTTAAAATGATGATAAGTTACTTTTACAGTCAAATAATTTCAAGATAAATGGCTCGTACAGTAAAATAATTCCAGGACAAGTGACTTTTACCGTAAAGTGATATTTCAGAGTATTACAGTGCCCAGGAGACTTATTTTGTAAAGTTCAGTTATGCAGAGGCTTATTGTGCTATTGCAAGTACTGGCATAAATTTCAAGCACATATGTATGTGCATGTATAAGTGTATGTATTGGTGTATATTTGCAAAAGTCTTCATTAGGATATGTTAATATGGCAGACAGATTTCGCAAGCCACAACCACTTGTATTTGGTCAGAATATTGCAGAGAATTAGAGAATATTTGAACAAGAGTATGATATATTTATACAAGCAGCTTATTCTGATAAAGATGCATGCACCAGGACATTCATGTTACCAAACCTAACAGGGTCAGAAGCCACTGAAAGGGAACATTCATTTGTATATGCACCAGCAGTGTATGAAGCTGAAGGAGAAACTCATCATATTGTTGTGCAAGCTGAATCAAGAAAAGACCCAGAGTGTTTGAAGCACAAATTCAGAGAAATGTGTAACCCTCAGACTAATGTTACATTAGAGAGGCATTTGTTTTACAAGAGAGATCAAAAGCAAGGGGAAAGATGTTCGTCGTCTCCCATTGCTGCAGTCCTGACAAATGGGTACTCCGCTGCCCACCATCGGCCCGAATACCAAAGGGCTAGAACCGGCGTCGGTCATGGGCGCCTGAGACTGACGTAAGTACTTGTCAGTACAAATGCGCATGACCGACGCCATAACCTCAGTCTTTTCTTGCCGCATGGTCCTAAGCAGAAGCAGTATTTGCAAGTGCCGTTCGGCGTTCTGGAATTGTCAGTTTTCGAGTTTCAGACCGGAGACCAAGTTGGCTAAGTACCCTGTTGGGGACATTTTTTGTCTTTTTCTTGCCTCAGTATTGACGGATGTCAGAAAAAGTTAATAACTGTATTTCTTGTGGGAAACAGATTCCTAATAGGGATTACCATTCACTCTGCATTCCTTGTTTAGGGCCTGAGCACGACGTTGTTGGGTGTCGCTTTTGTGCTTCTTTCAACAAGCGTACTATTAAACGTCGGTTGGACTGTGCTAGGCTGGTGTTTGGTAAACGTTGTAATTATAACATGCCGTCGGATTCTCCGACAACTGGTTCTTCTAAGAAGCGCAAAGAAAAGTCTTTGCGGTCCAAACAGGATGAGGCGTCCACTCCGGACGTCGGTTCTGTGGAACCACTGACTGCTTCAGTGGCTCCTTCTGACAGTTTACCAGTGTGTCAAGGGGAGCCTTTGTTACTGCAGGAAGTGGCTTCTCCTGTGTTAGGCCAGGCTGAGGGTGCTTCTTTGTTGTCAGTGGCTTCCTCCCCTCATAGGGTAGTTAGACCTCCTTCTCAAGGCAAAGGCCATTCTAATTCTAGGTCTATCCCTGCTGGTGCTAATCCCCAGGGTCCAGCTCCTAGGAAGCACATGTTAAAGATGGCTGAAGATTTGATTACTTTAATTAGGGGTTCCATGCCCCCCCCCCCCCTGTGAAGAGGCCCAGGATAGAAACAGAGTTGGAGGGTCTGGTTCAGTCTTCCAATGAGTCAGATTCCTCTGTGGAAGAGCTTCAGGATTTCCCTCCCTATTCTGATTCAGAGGCTGAGGACGCTACTCCCTCTGCATCCCCTCCAGAAGATTTTTCTTTCTCTGAAACTTTGCATTCCATGAGGGAACATTTCCAGTGGGATGGCCAGGATTATTCTGATTCTCGTAAAAGGCTAAGAGAATTCTTGTTTTTACCTCAGCACAGGCCTTTGGCTATTCCCCCTGTACTGGATGTTGTTCAGGATGTATTTTCTGAGGCTGCCCTTAACCCAGATTCTCTGCCTCCTGCCCCAGTTAAACCAGATAGATACTACAGGGTTCCGGAAGCTCACAAGTACTTGTATAAGAGTCCTAGGGCTGATCCAGAAACTATTTCTCAAGGCCCCAAAGGTGTTAAGGCTTCTGTGGTTAAGAATCCAGTTCCTCTGGACAAGGATGCTAGGGCCCTGGATAGTTGGGGTACAAAACTGTATACCTCTTCTACTTTGGCTATGAGAGCTTTAAATTGTCAATTTCATATGCTCAGGTATCAGAATTATTTGCTAAGTCAATTGAAATGTAAAGTAGATGCTTTAGCTGAAGGTATTGACTGTAAGGAGCTTCAGGATTTAGTGCATGCTTCAGACCAGGTTGGTAAGCATTCTTTGCAGTGTGATTTTGATGCTTTACAAGCTTCTTCCAGGGTGGCTGCTACTAGTTCTGTTGTTCGCAGACATGCCTGGCTTAGAGATCAGTCCTTGTCAGAGCATGTTAAGGCTCGCATTATGGCTGCTCTTTTGCAATCTGATGTTCTTTTTGGCCCTCCAGTGGAATCAGTTTTGAAAAAAATGGAGGAAAAAGCTAAGTCTATGCAGACGGTTAAGGACTTCTTACAGGTTCAGCCCCCTAAGTTCAGTAGGAATTGGCCTGCTAAGGGATGGTCTTTTCCCTCTTCGGATTTTCATTCTAGGGGCAGGTCGAGGCGTGGTAGAGGTAGGGCTTCCTCTCAGGGCCCTGTTACTTCTAGGCCTTTGAGTTCTTTTACCCCTTCTGCTGGGGTGGGCAGGGGTCAGTCCTTTTGGAAGCAGTCCCAATGACCTGTGTCTTCAGCTGCCGGACTCTGCTTTGCTGGCAGCTCCTCTAGGAGGAAAACTGGGACTTTTCAAAAGGAACTGGCATTTGGTTACCCAAGACAAATGGGTATTGGACATTATAACTCGAGGCTACAAGTTTTATTTTCACACATTCCCTCCTTTCAAAGGTATGCCGGATGTGCCTCATCAGCAAAGACTGGAAGCGCAGGCACAGATTTTTTCTCTGCTCCGGTTGGGAGCAATACAGGAAGTTCCTTCTGTGGAAAGAGGCACGGGGTTTTATTCCCGTCTTTTCTTAGTGCCAAAGAAGGGAAATACTTGGAGGCCCATTCTGGATTTATCCATTCTAAACACCTTTCTGGAAATTCCGAAATTCAAGATGTTCACACTGCAGCAGCTGTTGCCTATGCTAGGCAGAGATCACTGGATGGTGACTTTGGATCTCAAGGAGGCCTATCTTCACATTCCTATCAGGCCCAGTTGCAGGAAATTCCTGAGGTTTCGGACTGGGAATTTGCATTATCAGTTCTCTGCATTGCCCTTTGGCTTATCTACTGCGCCCAGGGTGTTCACAAAAGTCTTGGCTCCAGTAATAGCTTTTCTCCGACTAAGGGGAATTCAAATTTATCCTTATCTGGACGATTGTTTGATACTGGCTCAGGGCAAGCACGAACTTCTTCGACATCTGCAGTATGTGATGACAGTTTTCAGATGCCTAGGGTATTCTGTGAACGAAATAAAGTCCAGTCTAGTACCCTCACAGGAGATGTGTTTTCTGGGTGTGAGACTGAATACAGCTACTCAGATGGCATCTCTTACCCTGGACAAACAAAGAAATCTTCACCTATACTTCCAACAGCTACCCGTAATGTCCAGGCTGACTGCAAGGACAGTCCTTCAAGCCTTGGGGTTCATGGCATCTTGCATTCTAGTACTTCCCAATGCCAAACTGCATATGAGAAAGCTACAATGGTATCTCAAAAGCGTTTGGACTCAACACAGCCACGATTTGGATACTGTCATTCGGATTCTACCTTGCATTCAGAAAGAATTTGTGTGGTGGGCTCAGGAATGTCACCTAAACAAGGGACTCTCTGTGACCCAACCGGAGGCAAGTCAGATATTAACGACAGACGCCTCGGAGTCGGCCTGGGGAGCTCATTTCAAAGGAAAATGGATTCAAGACCTTTGGCCCACGGAGCTGCTTCACTTGCATATCAACATGAAGGAGATGCTGGCAGTTCAGTTTGCATTGAAAGCATTCAAGGATCTACTTCGACCGGGACTGGTGTTGATTCGAACAGACAACACAACTGTCATGTGGTACATCAACAAGCAGGGGGGAACTCATTCTTACCCTCTTTGCAGACAAGCAATGCTGTTATGGGAAACTGCTTTGAATCTGCACATCACTCTTCGAGCACAGTTTCTGCCAGGAGCACAAAATTCGTTAGCAGATGTTCTGAGCAGACAGATGGTGGATCCTCACGAATGGAAGTTGGACCCTCAGGTATTTCTTCAGTTGACCATGGCTTGGGGAACTCCAGACATAGATCTGTTCGCTTCTCCTCTGAATTTCCAACTACCTCTGTTTTGCACAAGGCTGTTTCATCCGAAAGCCTGGAAAATAGATGCACTATCCTTCAGTTGGAGCAACCTTCACGTGTATGCCTTTCCTCCTCTGCCTCTTCTTCCAAAGGTCCTGTTGAAAGTCAGGAGGGACAAACCTTGCATGATCCTTATAGCGCCGGATTGGCCTCGTCAACATTGGTACCCTCTGTTGAGGAGCCTAATTCACGGGACACCTTGGCCATTGCCACGGATTCCTCACTTATTGTCTCAAGAAAACAATCATTTTCTCAATGTCAGGGTGCAATCCCTACACCTGACAGCCTGGCGCATTCAGTTTTAGAGGATGAGGGCCTTCAGCTCCCTCAACAAGTTTTAGATGTCCTTTTGGAAGCCAGGCGTCCTAATACTCGAAAAGTTTATGCTGATAAATGGAAGAGATTTTTTCTTTGGAGTTCAGCTAAAGGCCTTGATGTCACATTGCCTAATTTGAGTTGTACTTTGCAATATTTGACTATGTTACTGGACAAGGGTTTGTCCTTCTCTTCTATAAAAGTGCATGCTGCAGCTATTTCTGCTCACTATGATGGTGATCCTCCTTTATTTTCACATCCATTGCTTAAACAGTTTCTTAGAGGGGCAAAGAATATAAGACCCCCACGGAGGGCTCCTACTCCTGCCTGGGATCTTAATTTTGTTTTGGAAAAACTGACTCTGCCTCCTTTTGAACCTGCAGCTACGGCTGAATTGAAGTTGTTGTCCTGGAAGACTGCTTTTTTATTGGCTGTTACTTCTGCTAGAAGGGTATCTGAATTACAGGCTCTCATGGCAGTGGAACCTTTTCTGATTTTTCACCAGGACAGAGTTTCCTTGCGTACTAATCCTACTTTTCTGCCTAAGGTGGTTTCTAATGTGGCATTGAACCAATCTATACATTTGCCTACTTTTTATGCTAACCCCCAAAATGAAGGGGAAAGAGTTTTGCATTCTTTGGATGTGCATAGGCAGTTACGGTATTATTTGTTCAGAACCAAAGAGTTCAGGAGATCTCAACAGTTATTTGTTTCGTTTGCTGTGACTTCAAGTGGGAAAGCTGTCTCGAAACAAACTATTTCCAAGTGGATCGGCCATTGTATTGCTTTTTGTTACTCTCATCATGGAAAGGAGGTTCCAGTTGGGATCAGGCCTCATTCTACTAGGGCTATGGCCACCTCTACTGCTTTTTTGAGAGGGGTAGCTACTAAAGACATTCTAGAGGCAGCTACTTGGAGTTCTGTACATACCTTTACAAAGCATTATCATTTGCCTCTTTATTCTAGGTCTAGGGCTGGGTTTGCCACTGCAGTCTTACAGGGCATGTCTGCAGCTCCTCCTGCTATTTAGTTGGCCAGCCTCCCTTTTTCCGTTGCTCTGGGATTCTACCCATTTGTCAGGACTGCAGCAATGGGAGACAACAAACATAGTACAGTTTTGTACCTACCATAAATGTAGATGTTCGAGGATCTCCAATGCTGCAGTCCTATTTTCCTCCCTCCTTCCCCTTTTTCTTTTTGATTGGGGTTTTGGGTGGTGTTTTTTTTTGCATTCTGACGTCTGAGGCAAGAAAGACTGAGGTTATGGCGTCGGTCATGCGCATTTGTACTGACAAGTACTTACGTCAGTCTCAGGCGCCCATGACCGACGCCGGTTCTAGCCCTTTGGTATTCGGGCCGATGGTGGGCAGCGGAGTACCCATTTGTCAGGACTGCAGCAATGGAGATCCTCGAACATCTACATTTATGGTAGGTACAAAACTGTACTTTTTGCAGCTTTGTAGCTATTCTTGATGATAGAGAAGACATAGGGAGGTAAAAATGAGATGCAGGTGTCCTCCAAGCATGTAAGCCCCACCAAAAAAAAAAAACAAACAAAAAAAAAACAGTATGTTATATGCAGTAATACTTTTGATTTATCTATGACTTGTTGGTTGTTGATCAAATGCTGCTACAGTATTTATATTGTCTGTAATTGTTTTTCTTTATTCATTGCACTAAATAATTAATTAATTTATTAATAGGTGTAGATTGTGTTATATAATCTAAACATGCTGAATTTTAGTAATGTATGTTGTGGTACTTTCTTTACAGCCTAAAGAAACTGCAAAAGGGTGGACATTTGTCAGGTCATATAGTATGCATTATTTAACGTTTATATCACACACCACTTACTGGAGCTAACATTTATGTCACTTTTTTCAGTCTATATTTCTTTATGATTTCCTCAACAAATACAAAATATATTCTTTTAGAAAATCCACTTATCTTTTCCATCAGCACTCCCTGGCACTATCAAATTTTCATGAAATATCAGCATCTTGGAATATTTAGGTAGAAAAGTAGACATCCTTTTAGAACTGTTGATCCAAAACAGAAATAATGATATGGTTTTAAATCTGCCATGTCTGATTTTTAACTGCCTGTGATAAAACAGCAATACTTTACATAAGTGTTCTACAAATGATATGTGTGTGCATTATGTCATTCACTTACTATTGTAGCTATTTGACTAAAGACACTGCAGGTGATAACTTTATACACATATATCACAATTGTATGCTCTACATTACAGTTACAATGCATTTAACTTGTCTTATAATAGAGCTATCATCATAACTGTACAAATATGACATATGTTAAATGCATATTAATGTGGTTCTTTTTCTTCTTGGACCTCTTTAAAAATGAGCCATATCTAGTACAGCAACAAAGTTAATGTATAAATATGTAAATAGCTATATTCCATATCAATCAGTTGTTTCCTGCTTATTTTCTGCTGCTTTGCCTCAAAGAATGCTTACTGCACCTAGTGGGGAATTCCTGCTTCATCAAATGCAATACGGTGTATTTTCTAGTTAAATCAGCTACAACTCTATGACTTTCACAAAATGTTAAAAGTGAGTACTGACAATAGAATTCAACTTCTGCATTCTTTGGTCCTCAGTAAAGTATTCTTTCACCATTTGTGGAGTGTGCAAGCATGGTATGATATTCAAATAATTTTCACAAGCAATTTGGTTTTCATCATATGTAGAGCACGACTAGTCACAATACATGTTACTTGAGTGACACGGAACTTCAGTGCCGTAAAATGTTAGACACAAACAAAGATCGTCAGCTCTGGTTTAGCATTCATGTCTTTCACGAATAGGGAATCGAGTAAATCTGTCAGCATTTCCTTATTCTGCCAGCCACTGGGTTACTCGTACATAAAATATAAGGGCTAAAAACTGCCATGTAAGTCTAGTCTTCTTAACATCCTCAGAGATTAATAGACTAGCAAATACATATGCACCTATGATCTATTTCAAATTTAAAGATACATAATGTCACAGCCTGTGAATGCTGACATATTGCTGCATTCCATTGTTGCTGTCACTACATCATATCATTACACAAATGATGATAATTAATAGGAAGGGGAAGAGGGAGAAAAGTTTATCAGGTGCCCAGCAACAGCCATATCTGGTCCGTTCTTCGGTTCTACTTCAGTAAGAAGAAAACGCAAATTCTTGAACACTCAATGAGCAAATAATCAGAAACTCGAAACTGGTATTTTGGGATCGCAGTACAGTGAAGATTGGAATATTTGCTCTTTCCTCACTGTAGTGTGATCTTGGAGCAGGAATATATATTTAGCGGGAGGTGTGGGGGGCAATACCAATTTCGAGTTTTTGATTATGTGAGCGTTCAAGAGTTTGCGTTTTCGGTTTTATGACATAGACCCCCATACTTCATCAAGCTGAACCACAAGCACATAAATATGTGTTTGTTCTTCTAGTAAACGCTGTGCTGCTTCAGATACATTCTGAACAATATGGTTAAAAAAATCAGAGATTGCAGTTCTTGCCAGGAAAAAAGTTCAGTATTCAATGTTGAACTGTGTTTAGGGCCTCAAAAGAGGTAATCAGAATCTGATTTCAAAGTTATTACAGCCCAGTAGACCATGTCATCAAACTACACATTGAATTTGTTGTTATTTAACTTTGTAAGTCCATCAGAAGATTTTTTATGTACACATGTAATTTAGTCTATCTCTTCCCTGCATGGGCACTAAAGTACTAACTCTAGTTATTTATTTATTGTTTACCAGGATAGTCCGGCTGGACAGCTAGTGTCTGTTTTCAGCATGGTCCTGGGGACAAAACCTCCAAACAGTTAGACAGCATGAACAATTTAAAATAAGAATGAAGGTTACAAAGTTTAGGATACACATACACAATATAGAGATAAAGTACAGTCATGTGATCTTACACTATAGACAAGTGTAGATGCAGTGTTTTGACATTACAGAGTTTTAGTATAGTATAGGCATATAAAATCAATATTTACAGTATGTACAAAGAGAAAGAGAAAGAGTCTAATAGTGTATTATGTGTAGCTTCATTCAGCAGGGTGGGAGTTCAGGGAGGTCCATTGCAGTTACACATCTGGTTGGTGTATAGATGGGGTTTTAGTTGGTTTTGAAGGTGGATGTACATTTTTGTAGCCTGAGATCAGGTGGCAGGGTATTCCACATTTTTACAACTTTGTGACTGAACAGAGATTCCCCAGAGGTGTGTTTATACTGGATATTTTCTATCAGAGCTTTGTTACTGGATTGTAACTGCCTATTTGAATTTTAGAAATTTAGGAGGCCTGTCAGGGCAGAATTTTTTCAGGATAATATAAGATCTGGTGTGCCAGGTTGAGTTGGTGGTATTATAGCAAGTTTGAGAATTCTAACCAGTGGAGTGTATGCAGGGATTGGCAGTGATGGAAGTGTGATCTGGCATTGGTAGCAAACCTGGCAATTTTGTTATAGCATGTGGAGAGTTTATTAACGTCAGTTTTATTTAGGTTTGTTAATACTGGGCATGCATACAGTAGTGTTGATAGCAGATGGGTTCTGGTTATGGTGTTTTTAGCTTCGGAAGCAAGGTACAGTTTGCAGTGATAGAGGGTCCCTAGCTTCTTGTGAACTTAGAAGACAGTAAGGTATATATATATTTGTTGTATTTTAGTTGTTGGTCACTGGTAAATCCTAGTAACTTGGCTTCTGGGACTGGGGTAATGAGGGTCTTGTCAGCTGAGGATGTGGAGAAGTTAGTATCATGGGTTTTTATAGGATGGAACAACATAAGTTGTGTTTTCTTTGGGTTTAATGTTAGGATTTGTTTAGCCAATTTTCTATTTCAGTGAAGGATTGTTGGGTTTTGTGTTGGAGAAGTTGAATGTTGGATGCGGAGCAGATCAGAGTTGTTTCATTGGTGTATTGGACTATTTTGGCATTTGTAATTGTGGAGTGGAGTTGATTTGTAAAGATGTTAAAAAGGAGAGGGCCAAGGATGGAGTCTTAGGGTACACTGACTAACTAGTTAAACTTATGATTCCATTTATAACAAAGCAGTAAGTCATTATGTCTGTTAAGTCTAGAAGTGTGACTTAAAATTGATGTTGAAGCTTATACATGTTAGTTCACCATGTGGCCATTTTAATGCCTATATTAAATGACACCTAACAAGTCTCTAGTAGACTGAGTAAAGTTTTTACTTCCTCAGGTGATTTTAACATTTAAGTTCCCTAAATGATCTTATAAATTTAGTAAAGTACTTTTGGATACACTCAAGTTTATTTTGTTCAAATTATAGCAACAAAAATATAGACATAGTCTAGTATTGGTATTATCATCATCTTGTCCAATGGGAGGAGAGCAGTCCAGCATCTCAAGGCAAACAAACATGACCATTCTCATTATGTCTTAGCATTTCTTTGTTTTGTAAATTTAAATGACCTTGCCAACCAATGCCATCCATTATTACAATACCAAGATCAGTATAGTTATTACAGTCAGATAATAACTGCTTACCTAGTGAGTAAGGGTATTCTTGGTTATCACTTGTAATATCAAGCATTTTGCTATTTTTGTTATTAAAGACAACCCTCTTTTTGATACTTCATAAGTGGAAATCATCTAAGTTGTTCTGCAATAGTTTCTTATCCAAAAATAATTTTGATATTGTCAGTAAATTTAACTAGACAATGGTGCTAACTCACTGGGATAGTGGACATTGATGTAAAATACATCCGGATTCAATATTGATTCTAAATCTTCTTAACCTGTACCAGTAAGCTACAACACTTCAGCCATTCAGCCACCCACTTAATAATAAATCTATTCAAGCCATTTCCAACAACAGCCTTTAATACTGAGTCATTGGTGACATTGTCAAAAGCTATTGATATATTAAAGAAAACCACATCCACTGGAATTCAAGAATTTACAGATTTAGTTACTTCCAAATAAATGGATATTAGTCACTCTCTGAACAGGACAGTTCTAGTTTGGGCACTTGTGTCCCACAAAAAAAAAATAAAACTGACAAATTTCCTGAGATTTTAATACAAAAAACAATTCCTAAGTTTTCTTTAACAGCTGCATAAAACAATTATTTTGTATTTGAAACATCTAAATGTTAAATGAAACAGCATAAGCAACTCCAATGGTACAAGAATAAGGTTTTATTTTGGCAAAAAAAGTGAAATTCAGTTCTTTGCACTGGCTGGGGATATGGTTTACCATCCAAACTCTCACAATTCTACAAAAAATACCCCACTTTGGGTGTGTGACAAGGTGTCAACCCTCGATATTAGATTTATAGTGCAAGATATCCCTCTTCAGAAACCCATGTTAATTTATGTCAGCCTGGGAGCTCGCTCTAGAGTTATCTTTATCTATCACTTGTATTAAAACATGTTTGTATGTTTTCCCAAGTAAACAAGTTAGAAATATCGATCAGTAATTAAAAATTGTAGCCTCTTATCCCCCTTGTGTACAGGAATCACATGCTCTTTCTTCTAAACCTCTGCCGTAAATCCAGTTGTAAGCATTTTCTGGAAGAATAAGTCAGGACTGGACTAAGTTATTCCTAAATTCACCATAAAATACTATTTCTATCATCTAGACAAGGGGCAGGATCTTTTTATATTCTGTCTAATGCTTCCCTTACCTTAGTCTCAGAGACAGTGTGATAGGAGTATAGAGGACAATTGGGGGAAAAAAGTAGTATTCTTGTTTGATAAATTGTTACAATCATCAAAAGACAAGACAACAGGCAACATCTTTGCTGTCAGTCACATTTATGTCCATATACTTCATTGAGATATTAGAGCAGCTTTCATTGCATGTTTCTCAAAGATGCATCTTTTTTACCATTATCAATACTGCAAATAACCGTATTGAATTTATATTTTCTCTTTGCCTTCCCTAAGCATGTCTGTAAATCCAAGACACTTGATCTACATCCCAGTTTGTTTCTATCCAATATCCATTTATTCATATTTGTCCAACTCTTCTTTTTCTTCTTGAAAGGTGTCACTAAATATTTGTTCCACTATTGAGGATTGTTCTTCATTTTTCAAGCTTGTCTTTTGCCCACTGGACTAAAGGAGTTGTCTACCTCATTAAGTCTTAAATGAAATATATCCCAGGTGTCTTATAGGCTAGGATTCCATATTTGATACTACCAGATCCAGCAACATCTGCTTTGAACCTTGTATTCCACTACATGTGCTTCCATCAGGCATTTAAATCCCCAAGTTTGTACAAATTAAAGTACAATGTAGCAAGTAAATGGCTAACATCTCATGAATTATGTCAGCTATGATTTTAAATGTTGTGACCATATAAAATAAACACACAGATATATGACTACTACTTCTAAAAAGACAGATCTGGTAAAGTTTCTTTGACTTTTAACACTGTCACAGTGATTGGTGGATAATATAATTCTGTGAAGGAGGAAGGATAAGGTAGGGGGCTACAGGTAAAAGGGTGAAAGAAGTAGACAATTAAATAATGTCTTTTTGTGGGTGAGGCAAGGTTAATGTCAATGTCACTCAACTTGATGACAGGCCTATCATCACCCCTGTCCATCATGTGCATCACCATAAACTTATGTCATCATAACATTTAAAGAGCATCAACACTTCGTAACAACAGCCACAACATCATAAACTATGTTTACTTTATGCTGTCTCAGGCACACAATTAATTTAGCATTGTAGCTGTTTTTCACTCTCCTGTTCTTTTTCAACACACAAAATGCAGTTTTACAAACACTAAAAACAGTAAGAAAAACAGTTGTGATGATTACCTCCAAATTTATACCTACACTAACTGACCTAGCCCTCCTTGAGAAAGGATTAGAACCTAAGGGTAGGTATTGGCAAGGCATTAATGATCACGAGACTAAACTAACTTGTAACTCTGTGTAACTGTGAATCCTATAAAAATGCTGGAATGCTGTTATTAGAGCAAGCACATGTTTCAGTGCAATACACAGCTTCAACTCTGCCCATGAATGGTGTGCCACGAAATTCAAATGTTAAACATGGTGGCATTTGCATTACATATGGTTTGTATGAAAAGGACAAAAGTTCTTTAATTTTTTCACTTTATAAATGCCTAAATCAAAAGTTCAGAAAGCTACAGTTACTGAAACACACATTAGAGTAGATTCTGTACTGAAGCTTGGAACACCTCGGTTTTGCATATGATACATGCTAAAAAGGAAACAGTTGATTACCAGCTGACTTTGACAACATCTAAAGAAGCTTTGTTTGCAGAAGCATCTCAAATTGGATTCAGTGCTAAGGTACTGCAAATTTTATCTGGAAAAATTACTTCTAAAGAGATGGAAGTTACTGTAACTGGCATTCCCCTGATTCTGAGGCCCAACTTTTTTAGTGGATGCATGCATTGGTAATGCTGAGGGATAAAGCCTTGTCTGTAGCCCAGATGACTCAAGTCTGATTAGTGGCTCAGGTGCTTGACAGTGCAGGCAGGGGATGATGAGCATGCCAATCCTAAGGGGATGGTTAGTGGACCTCATTCCAGCTACACCTACTATTTAAATAGATTACTTAGCCTCAAACAGTGGGTAGAAGTAGGTCATGAGTAAAGACCTGAATATAGGCAGGTATGGATATGACCACACAAGCTGGAGATGGCAGCCCTTGTCAGGGACGTGAGTAGGAGCACACACATGCCTGATATAAGGGTGAAGGTGGTCCTTGCAGTGAAGCAAATGCTTATGTCACCACTAGGGGTAATGACAGGCTAAATAGTAAATTCTGTCATTGCTAGGATGCCAGTGAGGGCACTAACACCATGATGGCTGTCTACATGTTGGCCTCCTTGGATTGTTCTCACCCAAGGGGGATCTTGTGGGACCCCCCACCCCCAAACCATCCATTTTGGAGAGGGTTTGATGGTTAGCAGGCAGGAGAAGAAAAAGATATAGAAAAAAGTGCCCTACAGCCTGAATGATACTAACATTTCCTTAATGTGAGACCAGCACTACTTTTGTGGCTGTGAATGTGCAGCATTCCTCTTCAAAAACTTTAGCTTCTGAAAACTATGCAAAAGGTTAGTGATTCAATATCTTCACCTAATAATTCATATTTTAAGTCAATCAATGCTGTGACAGAGCAGAATCTGTGAAGATATTCAAGAGAAATAATTTATTTGAATCCATAACTGACTTCAAAACTGGCTTGACAGCAACAGTGATGGCAGGCACATCTAACCATCCCTTCATGCTGTTGCATTATAAATTACACATCTCCATACTAAAATTATTAGGATATAGGCAGTTGTTTTGGCCCTGAAAATGTTAACAGTAAGATGCTGCTTTGTAGATACAGTCATAATAGCAAATGCAGCAAATCAGTACCGTAGCAATTCAGTTCAAGTAGCATCCTTTCAGTTATATTGCTTACAAACGACATAGAATTATTTACAAACTAGTGCTTAGCTGAAAAGAAGGAAAAGCAAAACTATTTGTAAACAAATGTTAGGAAATTATATGAATTTGAGCTTCATACGTTAAGAATGCTCGTAGCTTGCGATACCACATCTATACCTTCTACCATTATCAGTGTTTTTCAGAACTAGAATTAAAGGCAACTTCTTTTTTCTGAAGTTCTGAAGAAGTGTTTTCAGGTTGATGGAATAATACTTTCTGGTTTCTCATACTTTCTTCCAGAGGTGATCAAAGTAAAAAGTTAATTTGCTTCTTGCAAAATAGTTCTTTGGACAAAAGGATTAAAATAGTCTACAATTTTTCAAGTTAAACTTTATCGAGTTTTGAAATGTATTCCATTGTTTTATAAAATATCACAAGAAGCAGAAACAGACCTTAGGGCAGTAGGTATTTTGCCCTGATTGTGAAGTAATTTAAGCATTCCATGAGTTCGCTAGTAATGATTTTTATAAATTTATTTTCTTTTGGTAAATGTAATTTGTTTTGTTTCTAGTCTAGTATACGGATAAGAGTTAAAGATGTAATAAATATAATTCCCAGAATAATAAGAGTCCTTGTCACTCAAATAAATAAACCAAATTATGAGCTTAACAGCACCCACCAAAGCCAAGTTTAAGGCTAAAATAGCTACCTATTCCAAAGACAATCACAAGGTCTTTTTTTAGTTATGCTCGTAATATGAGAAGCACAATGCAGCAATGAGGTGAACTGATTGTGAGTGATGTTACCTTCACTTATGCTAAAGATATAGCAAACATACTGGCCCATAAATTAATTTCTAACATTACCCCTCTCTCCCTTTTGACTGTCTTTCAAGACATATCTAAAACTGGCTAATCTCCAGCTATCACACAAGACAAAGTCCTAAAAGTGCTATCAAATGCTAAAAAACTCTGTATCGATGGGTGTTGACATTATCCCTGGATTCATTTTAAATGGTATGAAGCATACTTTAGTTACCCCCCTAACAGCACTATTCAACCTCAGCCTCCATACATGTTTACCAAGTAAATGGAGAACAGCTACGGTCATTCCCAGCATAAGACAGGGCCTTCCACAAACCCAGGCAATTACAGACCCATAAGTTTGACCAGCCTCATATGTAAAGGCATGCAAAGACTTATCATGGAACTAATCAATCAGGACATAAGAAACCTCCAAACACTTAACCCACCTCAGTGTGGATTCATCAAGATCAGGTCATAGTTACTCAACATGGTGGACTTTTTTGAAAAGGTCACCCAAGCAATAGATGAAGGCTAAAGGGTACATACTGCATACCTCAACCTGGACAAAGCTTTTGACACAATCCCCTACTCAGGTATAGTAGGAAAAACTAAATGGAATGAGAATAAAAGAGAAGTTACCTCCACAATGAGACCAATTACCAGTTGAGTTTCCCGGGGTTCTGTGCTGGGCCCTCTCTTTTTTGGCATCTACTTCTCTGAAGTAAAGGCCAATAACAAAGGACTCTGGCTGACTATGTTTGCAGGTGACTGTAAACTAAAAGCAATCATTGAATTCACAAATGAATTAGTCATCCTGCAGGAAGGTTTATCCCAAATAAATAACTGTTGAAAAAAAATCATGGACTGAAATTAAATGCCAAAAACTATACTATCATATTTTTTGGGAAGTCATCTATTCCAATGTGTAGCCAGACTGCAGTACACCCTTAAGAGTTGGCCAAGTTGTTCTGGATTTGGAAACATATGTGGACAGTTTGTGAAGGCTGCCAGCCTAGCTAGATAGAATTTTGTAGATAATTCTATGTCATTTGTAAATATTAATATAATCCACAGGTTTGGTTTACAAATGTAAAGAGAACTATATGTTATGATTAAACTATATGCTGTACTGAGCTTCAAAAATGTAATCACAGTGCACTCTGCTGGAAGAAAGCTGTTAAGTCAAGCATTGTATGACTGATCTCAAGCTCAGAGACAGGATGTCTGGGCCAGGAAATTGTTTCTATTGTCTTGATTTAAGAAATAATTACGAAGGTTTTATATGTATAATGCCTTTTATTTCTGTGGCTTCCTGGCCAGATGCAGATTACTAAGAAATGTAATTTTTGAGTTTCTGTTAGCCTGGGAACCAGAGAAGTGTCAAGAATGATGTAATGTGAAATGACTCAGTAGTACTGTGTTATCAATTTAAGACTTTCTCAGAGAGAGAATGAAGCATTTTGGATTTTGTCTGAACCTGAACACATCAACTCACTAGCACTCTCCCTTTGCTCTGTAAGTAGGATCTTAGATCTTAGTATTTCTCTTAGAGTTAGATAGAAATTTAGCCAGATTAGTCTAGCTGTTTTCTATATTTATGTCAAGACTATTCTACAGTATTATTTTAAAGCATTTTCCTGTGATTTCTGAACTCTGTAATGTCATTGTGCTGAAGTAATAAGATTTGTCTTGTGGTTTTATTATTTATTATTAAATATTTTTAAACCTTTCAACAGTGGCTGCTTTGTGTAGAGATAATTTAAGCTCTTAGCCTACATTGCATGTATTCAGTGATACTGTCCAAGCCACTCCAATAGCTTTAGCCCTGGGTCACACCTACTATTTGGATAACAGTAATATTACACAGTCAAATTGGTCACCCTTTTTGAAGGGCCTTATTAGTAGCTGATACATGTAGTTGGTGGCAGTGATTACTACCTTATAGCCTGGCAGGAGGGGGCATAGCTGGAGAACCTGTGCCAGCCTTCCCCAGGGTATCTGTGTGTTTCTATATAAACCAAATCTCAAAGTGTGTGTGTGTCAGCTACTTGGGCAGGGACATGAAGCACTGGTTGGATAGAGAGAGTACTGGAGGTTTTGGCTTGACTACTCAGATGGGATCTGAACCCTATAGCTGTGCCAGTGGTGAGTCTTATTGGGGATCTTGAGAGAAAGGGAGAAACCAGCCCCAGACTGACTGTGATCTCTGTGTGCTCTTAACGGAAATTCTGCTTTACTATGTGTATACTTGTTATACTTCCCAATGTGCACACCCCTCACTGGTGCTAGTGGTGAGGGTTGAGGCTTTTGATTACTGGGCCAGTGCACGGGCATCACACAGTGCCAAGATATTAACTAGCAAGTGGCCATTGTCATAAGAAAGTACTTCTATATTGCACAGCTTATAAAAAAAGAGATTGTGTCTAGCTATAGGGATGTCATTGTTCTCCTTTATTCAGCCCTCATTAGGCCAGTCATTGAGTATAATGCATCCTTTGACATGTATCTGTCCAGACACATGCAACAACTGGAAATGCTGACAGAAATGCCTTACTAAAAGCATACAATCCCTAAACAATATGTTCTACAAGGACTGACTCAAATATCAGTCTGTATACTCGGTATCCTACAGACTGCTAAGAGGTGACCTCTTTCTAGCATACAAGGCATCCTCCAGCACAATACTGATGGATTTACTACACAGCAGCAAGTTAAATGGCATCAGAGATACTCAGTCTATGGTTCTAAACTTCTTCTGCAACATTAACAGAACAGTTTGAAGGGACAGGTAGATCTCACAGAGGATACCACTGCTTTGGAACAGACTACCCATCCAAGTAAAATAAAGCTCATCCCTATCCTTATTCAACCACAGCTTGGATCTATGGATGGTGAACAGAAAATTGACCTCAGAATCATTCACTATACAACAAATGGACAAAGAAAACCTTTAAATGCTTTATCCCATGCACTGGTGCCCTCAAATTATCTCTGGCATGATCCCCACAATCTTCACTAAGGGTAATATATAATTATCAATTATAGGATATATAAGGCCAGTCTAACAACAAATGGGATAGGCTAATTCAAACACCAAAAGGTAAATTGGCTAGGCTTAAAATGGCCTGCAAGGGCATCTAGCCTAGTACTTACTTATGAACCTATAAATAATATTATTATATATTTGGCAAGTCATTTTTTTCCATTTTTCAAATTTTCTGTATTTATGTTGTTGCATATCTTGGTATGTCAAAGTATTAATGGCATATAATCAACACAGAAGCATATATATTTTTTCTATGTTGTGCCAAATAATATAATAATCATCTGACTTCAGGAGATCCATTAACTACATTATTTATATATGCAAATAAAACACAGTAAAAAAGATCCAAATGTCTGACTTGCTTGAAAAAAGACAGGCTGGGCAATGAAGAGATAGTGATGTGTTTAGCATGTGGAACAGTGCTTTTCTCATGAGACTTGGAATGGTATAGGGTTTGGGTTCTTCAAGAGTCTGCGGAGTTTCAGTGGAAAATATGGGTGCTAGAGATTTGAATGGACTAGCTAGTAAGACAAAAAGTGCAGAATCGAAACTGAGGTAAGGCAACAGAAAACTAGCAGACAGGTTGGGGTGGAAGACAGTAGGTTAAGAAAGAAAGAGGACAAGAAGCTATGGGCAGAAACTGAAAGAGAGGAACAGGCAAACTGCATGGCAAAGAGTAAAAGGTGAAGGGAGAAAATGAGAGCTGCAGCCATGAAACAGAGGGCAAGGAGAAGGAGGCTAAGGTGGAAGGATTGGTACAGACTAAAGGGAGGCAGAGTCCATGCAGGAGGTAATACTGCCAGGGCAACAGGAAAACGTGAGCAGGGAGAGGCAGGCAGCCAGGTGGGAGGGCAGAACAGTGGAAGCAGCTTGTAAGAAGAGTGCAGGAGGGATGAGCAAGGGATCACATACATCACAAAAATGAGACTAGCACAGACAGTAAGGAGGAGTACAATACTGGACAGTGGAACTGGAGATGTAAAGGTTGCAGATACAACCGATAGAGACAACGAGAGAGAGCAAAGGAAGTGGAAGCTAATGTGGTGCAGAAGAGACGGTTTTAGTGATTACTGGAGATCATATCTGGCAGTACACGGAAGGTGGTGAGAAAGGTAGTCACTAAGCAGGAGGAGTGGATGCACATTAATGCATGTATGCACCAATAACATTCCAGGAGAGAAAGACAAGGTTGTAACCAACATGGCCAGGAAGGCGGCAGAGAGAGATGCCAGGTTACGGGTTAGAACTGGTATTCTCAGAAGTTTTACCTCTGCCACTGCAATAAGGAATGAGAGGAATAGAGAGCACAATGACTGGCTGGGTAATGGATGAGGAAAGAACTTTGGATTGAAAAGGGAGTATAACTTGGTGATACAGTATCTCTTTGTCAGGGACAGACTCCAGACAAATGGAGAAGGAATAGTGGTGTTCAGGGTTTGGTGAGAAAGGAACAGCTCAGTGACTGTTTAAACTAAAGACAATGGAGCTGTGGTAGAGGTAGTAATGATGACTACATGCACAGACAGTAGAAATAATTCAAAAGGGTACACACTATAGTAAAGAAACAAACAAGGGCAATTCCAAGCATTGATGATTAGTATTACAATACTTTACTGCTGCACATGCATAATATCTGGCTAGAATATGGTGGACTTGTAAGAAGTGATACTAAAGAGGAAGTGGGCATTACTGGTATCATAAAAACATGGGATAGTGATAAAATGGAGTTGACAAGGATGTACCTGCATATCAGCTGTTCAGAAATGGCAGAGGAGGGAGCAATGGAAGCAGCAATCTAAAAAAATGGTAGTATTAACACTTACAAGAGAGAAAGTGGGAAATATTAGTTGACTAATAGAGTCTATTTGCCCCTAGACATGTCAAGAGAGGAGGGGATAAAAAGATTTGTAGAAAGAAGATAATCATGTTCATCATGATCTGAAGGCTAAAATGAGAGCAGGACTTGACAAAAGTCTTGATCCATGAAGAATGCAGCTAAATGACAAGGACATAAGAGTACATAAGGCACGAAATTCTGGATTTGGTCCTAACCAACATGAAGGAGATCAGTGCTGTCCAAGTGTAAGAACTATTAGCCAGCAGTGATCATGACAATGTGTGGTTTAGAGTTGGGAAAAAATAATATAACTAAAAGAAATGCTGTGGAAATGTAGCAGATTAGATTATGAAGAGCTTGTGGAGAAGTTCAAAGATGAGTTAGGGGAATGGGGAAAAATGAGGTAATAAATTCTGGGACTGGGTCTTGGATGCAACAGTCAGGGCTAAGGACAAAGGGCTGAGGAAAAAAAAAAGAAGAAAGACAACATGATTACACAGAGAGGGGAGGCTAGTATGTAGGGCAAAAGATAAGATGTACAACATGTGGAAAGTAGGAGATGTAGTTATAATCAGGCAAGCAGAAGACCTGCAAAGTGTGTGAGGACAGCAAAGGCATGGGCTGAAAGGGAATTGGTGAAAAGGCCAATAGGGGAACAAAGGCTTTATTAGGTATACGGCAGTATAAAGAAGGGAAGTATAGACCAGGCTAGGTTGACCAAAGGTGAGAAGAAGATGATGAAAGATTGGGAAAAAATAGAGATAGTGAACATGTACTAGGTTTCCTTTATGTTGAAGGAAAGGTAGCTATTCTGGGGGAGTGGAAGAACAGAGTGGGAAGAACTGCAGACAGATTAAAAATGAGTAGTAGTAAGTAGGTCTCGAGGGAACTACTTCCGTGACAGAGGAGAAGGCACTGTGACTAATTGGGCTGCCTCTTTGGATCCTTTTGAGCCTGGTTAGATGTCTGACACATCCCCCATGGGAGTTTTCAGTAGATCACTGATTACTGTAGAAGTGCTTGAGGAAAAGAAAACAGCAACTGCAATACCCTTGTCTTTTTTAGTGTTAAGATCTGGACTATGTTTTTAGGTAATTTGTATTTGTTTTTAATAATTTACTACTTGTGTTTTTTAAATTGCCCATGATTAGGTTTAGTCGTTGTTAATCATCCATTTTAAATGCCCGTGATTAGATTTAAGCATTTTACTCTAAATAAAATAAATACACAGGAACAAGTAAATTACAGGCAGTTATAGCCATGTTACCCTAACAGCAGTGGTAGAAAAAGTCACAGAGATAACCATGAAGGGAAGGTTGGTTACTTTCCTAGATGGTAGCAATAGTCTCTCTGCTACATTCCAACATAACCTTAAGGACAGAAGAAGCTGCCATTAAAAAGTGCCGCAGCTTTACAATAATCTTACAGGAGAATTTGACTGGAAATAACAGTAAACATAGTCTACCTGGATTTCACTAAGATGGTCTTTAATCCAGTGTTGCACAGGTGACCGCTAGGAAATCTGTAAGGGTTATTGGAAGCAATTAAATTAAGGAACCAGAGTTCTGTATAGTTGAACTGTAGGATGCTGGAGATTGTGGAGACAGAGTAAATGTCAAGAATATGGAAAGTGACCAGTGGGGTATTGCTGGGGTGAGTCCTTGTTCTAAAACTTTTCGGTGTATTTGATTCTGGCATACCTTAGGAAAAAGAGAACAAAATGAATGCTTTTCTTGATGACAAAGTTAGGTGGAGAAGGGAGGGTGAGGAGTCTACATATCGATTTGGAAAGACTGACCAACTGGGCCGAACAGAAGCATTTAAGGCTCACTGCGGAGAATTGCAAATTACTGCTTTGAAGAATAGTAAATTGTGAAGTGAAGTACAGCTTAGAGAAGTAGAACTGAAGGCAAATGAACATGACAAGAATTTGAGGGGTTCTGATCACACCTGGACTGAGCAGTTTTGGAGGCCATGTAAAGAATGCCAGGTGTGTAATTTTTGTCAATACATCTTGGAATCCAATAGATTTAAAGTTTATGATTACGAATATAAGTTGAACTTAACAGCCAACTGTAATTCAAGAATGGTGATCTACTTAGCTATGTGCCAAACCTGTACAGCTTTCTACGTGGGCAAAACAGAATGATGCCTACGTGACCGCATTTATGAACATACTTATGCAATCAGGAAGCAGAAACTCGATAACGCACTAGCAAAACATATTTCAGTTCACCCCAACCATATGTTTAAATTTCTGATTATTGACCAAATCACACAAGACTTTAGGGGTGCTCCTCTCCCACTTAAGTTAGAAGAGCGAGAGCTGTTTTGGAAATTCAGACTCAACGCATATAGTTCACCAGGTCTGAATGAGAACTGTTCTTTAAGTAGTGTTGTTAAACTTAGGAGCCTTAACAGGTAGGCTGTGTTAGGTTATTTCCCACACTAGCATGATTCAGTTATTCTAATGCTTTTGAGCACCTTGGTTTAGTGACTTTACGTGTATTTTTTGCTGAGAATTTGAAGTTTTATTTTGGTATATTATTTATTACCAATCATGTTTTTCACACCAGATGTGCTTCAACATACACAGATTAGTGGACCAATACAGGTATCAGTATAAATTCAGTTTTATAAATACCAGTGGAGTTTTTATGCATTTGTTATTATCACTTTTTTGCCTTACTAGCACAGTAGTAGGCTAGATATATACATTTTTTATAGATAACGGTAGTTGTATTTTTAGTCTGACTATTTGGATTTTTAGCTTTCACTTTAAAAGCAGTTTTCAGTCTAGTTGTGTTCTTTAACAGGGTGTGTTTTGTAAGTCAGCTTTCACTTTAAGTAGTTAATTGACTTTGTAAGTATCAGCCCAGAGAGTATTTAAACTGTGACTTTTTGTTTTACTTGATCTGAAGAAGTCTGTTTACTGGAATAAACGAAAAGCGCTTAATCATTTTGTTTTGTGCTACTGCGTGGTTTCTTCTCTAATTTTGTTTTTATGTAGATTAGCTACTTATTCTACTATATTACTGCCTCTTAAATCGTTTTTCAGTTGTGCACTTGCCTTGCTTCATTTAAAAAGTTTTAAATTGCTAATTTTGTAGAATTTTAATTGTATTTACTGTTTAGGACTATACACTCAAGTGTGTTAGCCTTTTCTGTGTTTATTTACTGTATTATTGTATTGTTTAGCCTGTTTTAACAAAAAAAAAAAATACTATCTTGTTTGCTCGTTTCCCACCTTTCCTAGCCAGTATAGTCCAGATCCCAGGCGTTGCTCGTCTCAGGACTTTATTTTCTGTGTTCAGAGCTATCCAGACCTTGTTCTGGTACAGGGAAGTCCTACTGCTTACCAGTGGTAGTGGTGAGCATTGTACTGCCTTTCTAACACTAGAGGAGTGGTTTCCAGCTCTGAAATTGTAATTTTATTAGCCTTTTTGGGCTGATTTCTATCCCTTTCAACTTTCTGGCTTAAAAACACGTGTGTTTGTGCATTTTTTACATTGTGCAGCACTGCGGGGCTACGGTTAAAGTATTCCAGATGCCGGAAAGTATGCTCTTCAAATTTTCCCTTAGAACTAGCTGGTTTCTCTGTAGTGGCACTAAAATATGAAACCCTGTGACTAGCACTTGCTCTAGAACCTGATGGAAAGCACTAGGAAGCCTAAAACTGATACAAGCACTCAACTCTCCTTGTCAATAAGGGGAAATTAATCATAGGCACTAAACAGCCTATAATTGCAAAGTACCTTGCAAAGGTAAGGGAAAACAGCTCTTGTACTTTACAAAAAAAGCACCTAAACAGGCATATCCAAGGGTCAGCTTCCGGTGATTTCTTCTGTCCACCTGCTGAATCTGGGCATACTGGGGCAGTGCGGCAACTGCCTCATGTACACAGACAACCCTCTCCTCCTACCACCCAACACTACAACCTGCAAGAGATGCACTTACATAGCCAAACTGGAAGAAAAGCTCTCTCCAGCCATGATTGTGCTAGACAGTCAGGAGGAGAAGGTTAACACCTGCACTACACCTCAAGCAACACATAGCCCTTCAAAACCCACACCATCAACACCCACACATAACAACACTAAACCCACATATGCGAAGGCACTTAACATTAACCTGCCCAAGCAACAAGGACATCTGAAGCTGAAACGCAAACAAACACCAGTCACAACCAAAGTGACATATAGCTCACAACACCAGTGTGCCACCCAACAACAGCCCCTAAGGCAAGACAATGTACCCAACACTTTAGTCATAGGTGACTCTATAGTCAGGTAGTCAGGCACACTGATGTCCCACTCACCAGGCTGAATAAGGAGAAAATTACAGTCAGCTGCCTGTCGGGTGCCAGGATCCGCCACATAACGCATGCACTCAAGTCACTCCACAACAGGTACAAATACGACTCTGTCATTGTCATGTTGGAGTGAATGACTACCTGGACTACATGAAAAGAGGCATAGAAGAGCTCTCGGATCATGTGGCCCAGGCAGGTATGACCCTAGCCCTGAGTAGCATCCTGCCTTCGCCCAGAATGATACCACAGTATAAGGACAAAATGATTGACTTCAATAATTGGCTAAGCTTCTAGTGTCATTCAAAGGGGATCCAGTATCTGTCTGCCTGGAAGACATGATCGAAAAACCATGATGCTTTGCCAGAGATGGTCTGCACCTGTCACCCATGGGATTCAGGTTACTGGCTAAAGCTCTTGCCACCCCTATAGTGCCTTTTTTAAGCAAGGTTCAAAGGACAAAACCACCACCATAACAGATACAAGCATGCAAAATCTGAAGGTAATGCTACTCAATGCTAGAAGTCTAAACCTCAAAATGCACTCTCTCAAGGCACTCCTAAAAATGGAAAACATTGATATCTGTGCAGTAACTGAGACCTGGTTCAAGGGTCCAGAGAGCACCCCTGCAATACCAGGCTACAACTCTTACCACACTTTTCGGCCACCAAACCAAGACCAAAACACTAAAGGTGGAGGAGTGTCCATATTCACCAAGGATATTCACACCTCCAGGCTAGTTGTCCAACACAATGCATCTGAAATTCTCCAGGTGCAACTAACACTAGGTAAGACTGCAATTCAAATTGTAGCTTGCTATAGATCCTCCACCATGCCCCAAGATTCTCACTACACCTTTCTAAACATACTGGAAAATGTTAAGATACAACCAAACACCCTAATACTGGGTGATTTAAACTACCATGCCATTAACTGGGAAAACTACTCAGGTACCAACACCTTTTCCCAACGGTTCTTGGAATTCATAAATACCAATGCCCTGGATCAACTAATCCATTGTCCCATGAGGGGCTGCAATATCCTAGACCTGGTCATTACCAACATGGGAGATAGATGCTCCACACCAGTGGTCACCTCATTGGCCAGGTCTGACCATAAGCAAATCACCCTTGACATCCACATTCCACCCCCACCCCCAGTAAGGAAACCTCTGTAAAAAACTTCTCCAAAGCCAACTTCATGCTACTCAAGTCAGAAGTGACAAACTTCATGACACCCATGCAGATGGGATCTGAAAGTCTGACTGCTGAATCCTACACTAAGGCACTGTACGAGCACATCAACTTGTGCATGAATCGTGCCATCACAAATAGAACCAAGATGCTCTCCTCCAAAAAAAGGAAGCCAATCTGCTGGTCCCCTGCCATAAACAAATTATACAACAGAAGGAAGAAACTGTTGCAGAAAAGAGGAAAATCCCAGGATGCAAAAAACTCCCTTACCAGCCTCAGTAAGAAGCTGAGATTCCCTCATAAAATCCTCAAATGCTAGTTATGAAAATAAAATTGCCAAAGATTCCAAAGACAACCACAATGCATTCTATAGTTATGCCAAGAATCTAAATGGCAATGCTCAGATCTACTCTGAGCTACAACAGAATGGCATTAAATATACTGATCCCAAGGATATTGCCAATATCCTGGCAGATCGATTTAGTGCCAACTTCACCCCCCTCTCACCCCCTAAAGGGCCCATCTCAATACCAAAAGATTGCCAAATTCTGGTAATCAGGGCCACACAGGTAGAAACCGCACTCTCCAAAGCTAAGAATACAGAATCCATGGGACCAGATGACACCCCGGGCTGTGTACTACATGAACTACAAAATGAACTGGCACCTTCTCCTAAGTGTCATGTTTAATCATAGCCTCACCTCAGGCTTCGTGCCTACTGAGTGGCGCACAGCTACAGTTATCCCACTCCACAAGGGGGATCCACCTTGGATCATGGGAACTACCGTTCCATCAGTCTGATGAGCTTGATCTGCAAGGGCATGGAACGCATTATCATGGAACTTATAAACAAAGACATTGGCAACCTTCAAACACTAGACCCCACACAGTTTGGTTTCGTGAAGAGACGATCTTGTCCCCTGAACCTGACTGACTTCTTCGAATCAGTCTGCAGAGCTGTGGACGAGGGTAAGGTGGTCCACACAGCCTATCTGGACCTTGCTAACGTCTTCGACACAATCCCCCACTCTGGAATCATAGATAAACTTACTAAGCTGGGCATAAATCCCTACATCACTCGATGGGTTGCCAACTAGCTTACTGACAGAACCCAGACTGTAAATGTAGCTGACTCCAAATCCAACTCCAGGCAAGTGACAAGTGGAGTACCTCAGGTTTCAGTCCTGGGACCGCTCTTGTTTGGCATCTACTTCTCTGAAGTACAGGCCAACACTAAGGGACTCTGGCTAACAAAGTTTGCAGATGACTGCAAATTGGAAACCATTATTGAATCCTCAAATGATGTGGATATTCTACAAAAGGGCCTTACAGAAACATATGCTTGGTGTCAGAGTCATGGGCTCAAGCTTAATGCCAAGAAATGTATAGTTATCCCCTTTGGGAAAAACCATGTACCCATGAATTACCACATAGGTGGCAGTACACTAAACACCGAAAGTGTGATGAGAGACGTAGGGACACAGGTAGACAGTGGTCTCACCTTTGATAACCACATCGCCACAACAGTCAGGAAATCCTTCTATGTGGCACACCTTATCACTAAGGGCTTTTCATCCAGGAAAAAGGAGGTCATTGCCCCACTGTACTCATCCCTCATTAGACCCATTACAGTGTATAATGCCTCATTTGGTATGTACCTCACAAGACATCTGCAACAGCTGGAAAGGCCACAGAAATACCTCACTAAAAGAATCACAGGCCTAAAGCAGATGCCATATGCTGACCGTCTAAAAAAAAACTCCAGCTATACTCTGTGACATATTGTCTACTCAGAGGTAATCTCTGCTTAACATACAAGGCCATGTCAAACCCTGAGCTGTTGGACATGCTCAACTTAAAGAAATCCCAATCCTTCAGAGCCACATGCTCCAGGGATCTAAACCTTGTCATCACAATGAACAAAACATGCTGGAGGGATAGGTTCCTGACCCAGAGACTCCCCATACTCTGGAATAGACTGCCCATGCATGTCAAGCAGAGCGCCTCCTTGGCCCTCTTCAAAAGGAACCTTGATGATTGGATGGGATTTAGGAAATTCACCCTGGGGATCATGTCAGTCACCCTGCTAGACAGGGGTCCAGGGAAGTAAATATTGTGGGAAGAAATATCCAGGGAATTGTTATGGCTATTGTATAGGCCCTAGGGCATATAGCCTAGTACCAACCTATGAACCTATAAATTAATCTATACATTAGTGGCATTCATTCAGTTTGATGATTTAAACTGGATTTTATAAGCCAAAATAAAGGTGTGAATATTAATTTTGTAATGTTGTATAAACAGGTTATGATATCTCAGTGGACCATTCAAGTAAGACACATACTGCCAACAGGATTTTCTTCATACATCTGTGAGCTTTCATATGATGCTGTGCAGTTCTGTCTGTGTTACCTGAATGTTGAGATATTTAGAGAAATATGAAAATTATTACAATACAAATAAACAGTGTACAAATAATATTCAATATCTCTTTAGCTGCATTAGACAGAGGTCAAACATTAATATGATTGTGCTTGTCATAATTTATGCATTAAGATGACATTTTCTGATATCTTGTATGTAACATGAGTTTGGAATTATAAATGCAAATATGAACAAGTAACATTTGATGACTAGAGGTATCAGTAGGAGGTAACTGCAGAAACGCCTGGAAGGGCACTCGGCTGTGAAGAGATAGAGCTCTACTCACTAAAGTCCAGAACAGATGTGTATGCAAAAATGATGCAGTGCAGGAGATAGTGGCAGAGGTATGGTAAAGGGGTTATCCTGAACAGAATACTAAAGGCAGGTGTTACAAGTAGCAGACTGCAGGGATGTACCACTCTCTGGAGCAATGAAAATACTCTTACACAGAGTGTGTTATGGATCCACAGAATGGACAATAGAAATAGATGGCAAATAGGGAATCCCCAGAGGCATTAAAGATGACAGAGGAGAAGTAGTGAAAGAATGAGGGGGAATAGGGGGCACAGAGATGTAGAGGATGTAAAATTTTAAAAATGGAAGAACTTGCAGGCATATTTTCTTTTAAATGTATTAAAGGATTCTCTATGTAATCTACTGTAGATCGCTGAAGTTTTTGTTTTGTTTTGTTTTTTTAATCCTGGCACAACTGAGAAAACAAGACATCTTTTTCTAAGTAATAAAAATCTGAATGTAAATGTTTAGGAGTATACTCTAATACAACAGAAAGAGTTTATATATATATATATACACACACACACACACACACACACACACACTTATAATTACAGAGACAGAGCTTTATTATATATAATAAATACATACACTTACACATACACTTTATGCATTTAATATATAAATAAAATATAGATACTATTTATTAATTTTCAGTTTTCAGATGCAGCAAGTAAGAAAGAAGAAATACACATTTTCCCTTTGAAGCAAAAAAGTAAAATGATATTAAACAAACATGTATCATCTAATACCTATAAATCAATTTATAGCATTCCAATAAAAATATTCATCTTATCTGCTATGAAACTCACATTTCAATTAATTTAACAGATATTGGACACATACTCCAGCTATACTATAATCAGTACTTCCCCTTAACCTCAGGAAAAAAAAGATGAGACGTACCACCAAGGCTGTCATGAGACAAACACGTCAAATTGAAAGCCAATCAGAATCTGAAGAAGGTTTTTTACCGAAAGTGCTTATCCACCCTGAACCTTGTTTTATGCTACTTGAATTTTATCTGTCTGTATTAAAGAATTTGGCTTTTAACATGACGTGTTTGTCTCATGACGGCCTTGATGGTATGTCTCATCTTTTTTCCTGCATTTCTCTACTTACTGAGAACACCTTTGGTAACGTAGTATTTTTTTTTTTATTATGTACTTCCCCTTAACCTCGGCATTTCATAATTTAATTGTTGTTCTATTTCTAGTTCCTCCAGTTTTGCCCTTACCTTACTCCAACTCTGCTGTTTGTTTTCCTTCATCCAATTTTCCTAGGCTATCACTACCCTTCTGTAGGCTTTTAAATTATTTGTTGCCAATAATTCATGAGTTTTCCCTCAGTCTTGTACTTTAATCTCCAGACCTAACAGCACACTAATCTCAGGAGACCTGTTTCTCATAAATGTACTCTCACTCTAGCATATTTTATCAAAAATACATTGAAAAACTGGGCAGTACCAGAAGACATGAATGCAAGGGTTGGGAGGGTGGCCTAATGGTTAAGGTGCTTACCTTACAAACACAAGGTGCAGGGTTTGAGTCTCACAAATGATAATTGGCTAGGCTTAAAAAATGGCTCGCAAGGGTAGTTAGCCTCATACTAACCTATGAACCTACCTCCCCTTCCCCACATCACAAATAACAGGCACAGTCTTGTTACAATCTATCCAATGTAACATGTTTTTTTTAATTTTAGGTTCTAGATATGCTCCATTTTCAGATAATGCTAAGACTTAGAGAATATATATTTATTGAATGACAACTAATGAATAATGGCATAGTCTTTCTACATGGGAAATGGAATATCATTGTTAATTCAAAATACAAATGTCACAATCAACTTCTAGGTTCTACTACCAGATTAGCCATGATACTATGTCATTAATTTATGGTTAAATTAGTACTCATAAAACCAGGATGGCACAGTGGTGCAGTGGTTAGTGCTGTCACCTCACAACAAGAGGTTCTCCAGTTCGATTCTCAGCTGGGGTGCAATCTGTGCAGAGTTTGCTTTTCCTCCATGTGTTTGCATGGGTTTGCTCCAGTTTCCTCCGAAGACATCCTGCAGGTGGATTGGACATTCTAAATTGTCCCTAGGTGTAAGTGTGTGTTTGTGTGTGTATTTGCCTTCTGTGGAAGGTTGGGTGCCAGGCTGGGTGCTGGGCTGGCAACTCTACTGCCACTCATTCTGTGGACCAATGATCCACTGTGGCGACCCCTAATGGAAGCAGCCAAAATGAGAAGAAGAAAGCCAGTTGCCATATGAAACTCCCACACTTGTCATGAGTATGCATTTCCTTTTGTAACTTTTTTATAACTTCAGAATATTATTAGCTGCTGTTTTTTCCCTTGCCCATGTACAGACAATGCATTTATTTCATATTCTACCATTAAAATGTCTGTGACCATGATTCATAAACATTCACTGGAGCAGATCAAACTTGTCTTCTCACTTTGCCAGTGTTGTGCTGCTTACCAAAATTGAATTCAAAGACATACTAGGCTAGTTGCCCTTGTGGGCTATTTTAAACCTGGCCACTTTCCCTTTTTGTGCTTTTAATAAACTATCACATCTGGTTATAGGTTCATAGGTTCATAGGTTTATACTAGGCTATCTGCCCTAAGGCATTCATAAGCCTAGCCCAAATTATTGTGGCTTACGCCACCCCTTATATGAAAAAATACTGTGCCCATTAGTTTGTTGTGCCTCTGTCCAGCAGTGACCCAGAGATGATTCCCGGGGTAAACCTACGATCTCCCATCCACAGGTCTAGATTTCTCTTGAACAGAGTCAGCGAGGTGCTCTGCCTCACATGGACCGGGATTTTATTCCACAGCATAGGGAGTCTCTGAGTGATAAATCTATCCCTCCAGCACGTCCTATTTATATCCGTGCTAAGGTTTAAGTCGCTTGCTCTAGTGGTTTTGGTGGATTTGGATTTTTGAGGTGGAGCATGTCCATTAATTCCGGGTTGGACATGGCCTTGTATGTCAGGCACATGTCACCTCTGAGCAGACGGTATGCGACTGAATAGAGCTGGAGTTTCTTCAATCTGGCAGCATATGACAGATTTTGGAGTCCCTTTATCCTTTTGGTGAGGAACTTTTGGGGTCTCTCCAATTGCTGCAGATGTCGGGTGAGATACATCCCGAATGGGGCATTGTACTCGATCATTGGTCTGATAAGTGAAGAGTACAGGGAACAATGACCTCACTAGATCTGGATGTGAATCCTTCATGATCAGGTGGGCAATGTAGAAGGTCTTTCTAACCACTTTAGCAATGTGAGTGTCAAAAGAAAGGCCACTGTCAACCTGGGTCCCCAGGTCCCTGATAACCTCTTCTGTGCTTAGTGGATTGCCACCTATATGGTAGCTTGGGGTTACCTTGTTTTTCCCGAAGGGTATGACTATACATTTTTTGGCGTTTAACTTCAAGCCATGGCTCTGGCACCAGCTATCTGTTTCCGTGAGTCCCTTCTGAAGGATATCAGTGTCCGATGCACTTTCCACTATGGCGCCCAGTTTGCAGTCATCCTGCAAACTTTGTCAGCCAAAGTCCTCCCATGTTGGCCTGTACTTCTGAGAAGTAGATGCCAAACAATAGGGGGCCAAGGACCGAGCCCTGTGGGACACCACTTGTGACCGGCTTGGAGTCTGACACAGCGCCAGCAACTCTAACCCTGTGGGTTCTGTCCTTAAGCCAGTTTGCAACCCATCTTGTGACATATGGGTTTACATTTAAGCTGGTAAGTTTTTCTACAATACCCGAGTGGGGTATTGTGTCGAAAGCCTTTGCAAGGTCAAGGTAGGCTGTATGGACTGCCTTTCCTCATCAATGGC
The DNA here is from genome assembly GCF_019279795.1 of Protopterus annectens. Classification (NCBI taxonomy): domain Eukaryota; kingdom Metazoa; phylum Chordata; order Ceratodontiformes; family Protopteridae; genus Protopterus; species Protopterus annectens. The sequence goes on from NC_056749.1 coordinate 424,960,682, forward strand.
CTTGGTGACTATTTCGAAGAAGTCGACCAAGTTCAAAAGGCATGATCTTCCCTTGACAAAGCCAAACTGGGTCGGGTCCAATGTCTGCAAGTCCCCTATATCTTTGTTTATGAGCTCCATTATGATCCTCTCCATAGCTTTGCAGACTAGACTTGTTAAGCTTATGGGGCGGTAATTACCAGGGTCCGTAGAGGCGCCACCTTTGTGGAGTGGGACCACAGTTGCCTTACGCCACTCCTTGGGCACGTATCCTGTGGTAAGGCTGAGATTAAACAGCTGCCTTATGTGCGGTTTAATTCCTCATTTAGCTCGTGTAGCACACAGCCGGGGACACCATCCGGTCCCATTGATGCTGTGTTTTTAGCTTTAGAGAGAGCAGCTTTCACCTGCGCATTTGAGATGTCCGGGAGGCTACACTCGGCTGGGATAGTTATCTCTCCTTTAGGGGAGAGGGGTGAAGTTTGCACTGAACCTGTCTGCCAGTATGTTGGCAATGTCTGTGGGTTCAGTGATTTTTGTATCATTTTGGACTAATTCTGAGCATATCTGTGAGTTTCCACCCAGGTTCCTAACATAGCTGAAAAAGGCCTTATGATTGTCCTTTGAATCCATGGCAATTTTTCTCTCAAAATTGGCCTTAGTTGATTTTATGAGTGCTCGTATTTTTTACTAATAATGATCAGGGGTGACTTCCCTTTTATGGATTTTGTTCTATCATGTAATAGCTTTCTCCTCTTATTGTAAAGTTTGTTAATGGCTGGGGTCCACCAGACTGGACGTTTGCCCTTTGTGGAAAGAGTCTTGGTTTTATTTGGGATTGCCTGATCCATGCAGTCCTGGAGGTGTTCATAGAAGGCATTTGTAAGGGCTTCCGAGCTTGGGTTGTGGTTTCCTCTGACTCAGGGGCCTTTGAGGATACCACACCAGTCTTGCGTAGTGTGAAGTTTGCTTTAGTGAAGTTCTTCACAATGGACTATTTTGTTTGGGGTGGGGGGATGTGGATTTCCAGTGAGATTAGTTTATGATCAGATCTCACCAATGAGGGATATACTTCGTGTGGAGCATTTTGTCCCCATGTTTGTGACAATGAGATCTAGTATATTTTCTCCTCTCGTGGGAACAGTGACTAGCTGTTCCATGGCATTTGAATTTATGAACTCCAGGAACCGTTGGGCTAGAAAGTTAGGGCTTGAGTAATGTTCCCAGTCTATATTCGGTAGTTGAAGTCACCCAATATGATGGTGTTTGGAGATACATTTATACCCTCCAGTGTCTTCAGGAAGGCTGTGTGGGGTTCCTGAGTTTGAGAGGGTGGCCTGTAGCATGCTACAATTTGTAGAGCAGTTTTGCCTATTGTTAGTTGCACCTGGATGGTTTCGAGCTTCATGCGTTGCCACCAACCTGGAGGTGTGAGTATCCTTTATGAATATGGATACACCCTCCTTTTGTGGAGTGGTCCGGGTTTTGGGGCGAACGCATGATATGAGGTAAAACCTAATAGTGCCGGGTGCTCTCAGGAGCCTTGAACCAGGTTTCAGTTACAGCACAGACATCGATGTTCTCCATACTGAGAAGGGCCTCGAGTGCGTGCATTTTGAGATTTAGACTTCTGGCATTGAGCAGCATTACCCTCAATTTCTTCCCATTTTTGTTTTCTAGGGTGGTAGGTTTAGAATTTGAGCCTTGCCTAAAAAAGGCACTATGGGGGTGGCAAGAGCCTTAGCCAATATCCGGAATCCCAGGGGTGACAGGTGCAAGCCGTCCCTTGCGAAGCAGCGTGGCTTGTCAAGCATGTCATCCCAGGCAGACAGACACTGGATCCCCTTTGAATGACACCAGACATTAAGCCAATTGTTAAAGCTGATCATCTTGTCTCTATATTGTGGCATCATTCTTGGTGAAGGAAGGATACTGCTCAGGGTTAGGGTCATACCTGCCTGGGCTACATAATCAGAGAGCTCCTCTATGTCTCTTTTCATGCAGTCCAGGGAGGTACGTCTCAGGTCGTTCACACCAGCATGGACAATGACTGTGTCATATTTGTACTTGCTGTGGAGTGACCCGAGTGCTTGTGTTATGTGGCGGATTCTAGCGCCCGATAGGCAGCTTACTGTGACCCTCTCCTTGTTCAGCCTGGTGAGTGGGACGTCAGTGTGTCTGACTATGGAGTCACCTATGACAAGTATGTTTGGTGTTGTATTTGGCCTTAAGGGCTGTGACTGCTTTGCACACTGCTTTTGTGGTTTATGTGTTGCTTGTGGGGTGTCTTGAGGTAGCAGTTGTTTGGGTGTCTGCTTTGGAGGCCTCTGCTGGCCTTACCCATTCCGTGGTTGATAATTACATAATAATAACTGGGATTGTGCTGTAGATAATTTGAGGGGCCCCATGCATGGGATAAAGCATTTAGGAGCTGCCTCTGTCCATTGGCAGTGCTGGGAGCAGTCCTGGGGTAAACTTTCTGTTTCCCATCCATAGATCTAAGTTGCACTTGAATATGGATAGGGATGAACTATGTTTTATGTCAGTGGGAAGTCTGTTCCACAGCAGAGATACTCTGTGAAATATACCTGTCCCTCCAAAACATTCTGTTAGTGTTGCAGAAGAGGTTAGATCCCTAGACCAAGTATTTCTGATGCCATTGATTTGCTAATGTGCAGTAAATCCACCAATAATGGGTCAGTGCATGCTTCGTATGCCAGACACAGGTCACCTCATAGCAGTCTGTACCTCTCAACTGTGCAGATTTTCACAGAATGTCCTGAATTTTACCTCATATTTTTGGTCTGTTTCTCGTAAAATTGTGATTTACTGGCAAATCACTGACAAATCATTGATGATTGAAGTTAGGAAATAATGACAGACATTTAAGTTTCAGACTTTGTACCCTTCAGAAAATTCTTGCTAATGCAAACCTGTTATTCTATCAATGTTCTATGTTTGTAAGAGCAATATTTAAAAATGGCCCCTATTTTATGACCTTTGTCCCCCATTATTTATGGCTTTGTCCAGACTTCATGCTCTTAGAGGTTGAGATGTATGGTGTAGGATACTGGATATAGTGACAGGGCTTTGAGTCAGTCCATATAGGATATATTGGTTAGGCCTTGTATCCTTTTAGTAGTGACTTTGAGGGCGTTCCAGTTTTCGCATGTGTCTGGACAGATACATGCAAAGGTGGCATTATATTCAGTGACTGTCTTTATGATGGCTGAGTAAAGGGGGACTTTATTAGATCTAGACACAATCCATTGGTTTATAAGCTGTGCAATATAGAAGGACTTTCTTACAACAATACATACATGTTGGTCAAAATTAGGTCACTCTCCACATAACTCCAAATCCTGAAATGGGTCAAATGTTAGGGGTGTATTGACAATGTGGTAGCTCCCCTGGAGTAGATGATTTCCCAAAGCATACAGTAATGTATTTTTTGGCATTTATTTTCAGTCCATGATTTTAAAACTGGTTATTTGAGACAAACATTCCTGCAGGATGACAAAGTAATTTGGAAATTAAATGGCTGCTCCTAGCTTGCAGTTATCTGCAAATGTAGTCAGCCAGAGTCCTTTGGTATTGGCTTTTCCATCAGAGAAGTAGATGCCAAAATAGGTACATATCAGTGCAGTAAACTTTTATTTTGTCTCCTTGCATCCTATACAAGATCATGCAAGGTGGTCTTGCTAGGTATGCAGTTGTTTATGAATCTCAGTCTTCTACTATCTGGGTACGATCAAATATCTTTATTGATAACTTGCAGTAGTCTACTTTAATGTAATGTATTGGATTAATAATGCTTTACAACCAGGTTCTAATGAAATGGGAAGCATACCTCTCAACCTCTTAGTGCAAGAAATCTGGACAAAGCCTAAAATAATGGGGGAACAAAGACCCAAAAATAAGGACAGATTTTAAATATTGCTCTTATAAACTTAGAAAGTTGTTAGAATAACAGGATTTGTGTCTGCATGCATTTTCTGAAGGATCTGAAGATTGAAATTGAAATGTGTGCCATTATTTAGTGACTTCAATATGCAGTGATTTTTCAGAGAAGCACAGATTTAATGTAGAACAGACCAAAAATATGAGGCAAAAATCTGCACAATCTGTAAAAATCTGGACAGTTGAGAGGTATGAGGGCATTAGCCTACAGATTGTTCTTTGTTAATTATTGTATTTCCGATATCACTTAACTGTTATATAACAGGTATTACAAACAAACTAAATAGTGAAAATCTTATACTGTAAAATATTTTCCTTACAAGAAAAAGTTTCTTCAATATTAAGGAAAGCAAAAATTAATTTTGCATGGTTAATAAATTAGAAAAATGATTACAAGTTTTAACCCAAGACTTAAAACAAGGATTACAGGTTCATAGGACAATACTAGGCTATTGGCCCAGAGGCCCTTATAAGCCTAGATAAGAATTTTACCCATGTTCCCACAAAGTCAGCATCTGTTTTCCCTGTCCAGCAGGGACACAGGTGAGATCCCAGGGGTATATTTTCTGTTTCCCATCCAGTTGTCCAGATTCCTCTTAAAGAGGGCTAGTGGGGTACTCTGCTCGACATGGAGAGGGAGTCCATTCCACAGATGGGGGAGTCATTTGGACACAAGTCTATCCTGCCAACAAGTTCTACTAATGTCACAGACCAGGTTGATGCCTTACATGTAGGTTGCGCGAGTGGAGTTTGACTTATGGATATGCAACAACTCCATCAAGGCTGAGTCTGAGACAGCCTTGTATGCCAGTACAGGTCATGTCTGAGCAGTCTATATGAGACTCAATAGAGGGACAGGGCTTTTAGCCTATATGTATAGGATAGGTGTTTTGAGACCCAGGATTTTCCTGGTCAGGAATCTCTGTGGTCTCTCCAGCTGCTGTATGTGCTTGGCAAGGTACATGCCGAAGGGGGCACTGTACTCAGTAATGGGTCTGATAAGGGAGGAGTACAAGGATGTTATGAGCTCCTTGTTCCTGGATGAAATACCCTTACTTATGAGGAGGATCATGTAGAAAGCCTTTCATACAACAGAGGCAACGTGATGGTCAAAAGTCAAGTTGCTATCAACCTCAGTGCCCAAGTCCCTCACGACTGATTGCATGCTTAGTACAGTGTTATTAATGTGATAATTAGTGGGGACACCATTTTTCTCAAATGGAATAATGATGCATTTCTTGGCATTCAGTTTGAGGCTATGCTTCTGGCACCAGTCATTAGTTTGGGTAAGGCCATCTTGGAGGATGTTCACATCACTAGGAGAATTTATGACAGTGCCCAGCTTGCGGTTATCTGCAAACTTGGTCAGCCACAGATCACTGGTTTTGGCTTGCACCTCAGAAAAGTATATCCCAAACAGTAGAGGCCCCATGACCAATCCTTGGGGTATGCCACTTGTTACGGGTCTACTACTAGAGGTGGCTTCCCCTATTTTGACTGAGAGGGTTCTATAAGTGAGTGAGTTAGCTACCCATCTGGTAACATATGGGTTGATGCCTAGCTGGGAGAGTTTATCTATTATGCACACGTGGGGAATAGTGTTGATGGCTTTGGCTAGGTCAAGGTAGGTGGTCTTCCCCTCAACCATGGCTTTGATGACTGTTTCAAAGAAGGTAACCAGGTTTAACAGGCATGATCTCCCTCTGACAAAACAAAACTGTGTGGGATCAGGAGTTTGGAGGTTGCCAATATCCTTGTTTATAAGGTCCACAATAATGCATTCCATGGCCTTGCAGATCAGGCTAGTTAGGCTGATGGGCCTATAATTGCCTGGGTTGGTGGGTGCTCCACCGTTCACACTAATTGAATTACCAACTCCTTTTGATGAGCCTGTAATAAATTATGTTGTAAAATATTTTAAGAAAACATATATTATTTAGACTACATGCACTGAAGCTACAACTGCATGACTAAGAGAAACTCAAACTAGATGATCTAAATTAGATTATTACTCCTTACTTCAGCCAAAATTATTCCACTTATCCAAAAATTGAAAATGAAAGTCAGTTTACACATGTTGTACTAGTGGAATTGTATTAGGTTTTCTATAATGCATTAACACCATGGGGGAATTTATTAAGGCATTGTGATCTGTGCACATCTATGTACATGTAGTGGTACCTTTTTCCAGTTCACCAACCATGCTAACATGATACTGCATGGTCCTCTACCACAAAACATGCAACACTTTGAAGGGCTGGCCTCGAAGCCACATCAGATTCTAATGTGAGAATCTGGAGGAGTGATATATGCTAATTAGCCATGTGCTCTATCCACGGAACCATGCCCAGTAAGGCATCTACATAGCCAACCTTTCAATAAATTGCTTGACCATGTAGATCAGCACTGTCATCCCCACCACTTCATGGTAATGAACACTACCAAAATGGAAGTATCCATCTACATACCATGATCCTGGTATGGGGATCAATGGAGGGGATGCATTAGACCACCAGAGATTACTGTATATGGCAGTACCATACAGTCATCACTTGTAGTACAGGGATCAGGTGTGGTGGGATACACTAGACACCATGGATTACTGTCAATGTGGTATAATGGCACCAACATCACAACAGGAATGGGCAGCACATTAGACACTAGAGATGAATCAAGGTGTTAAGTGCCATACCAGCTCCAACAGCAGTATGGTGATCAGAGGGTGTAGGAATACACTGGACTACCAGGGCCTAATAGATATGTGCCATAAGGGCACTTCAACTATTATGGGGGGGGTTTCGAATTATGGGAGTGCAGGTAGGTTAGAGACAGACACTGATACTATGGTGTGTGTGTGTGTTTTCATGTTGCATGCACTTCTGTGTGGGGGAGGGAGTGACTGGGGGGATACAACCTCCTACATGAGCAAAAGTTTATTGCCATGATGGGCAGATCAGCAATAATCTGCAACTCGTGTTAATAAATGCAAATCAGAGACATGCGGATTAGATGATAATGAGGTCTTACCTCATTGTGGACAACATGTCTCTGAATCGTAAATGGGCAATTCATGGGTGAAGGGCCTTTTTAGCAATAGTCATACGGCTCATGCTAGAACCTTTAATGATTCCCTGGGCTTATTTTTTATTGATGCTTCAGATACTCACAATTCCTGTTTAATACCTAAATCGCTGAAACGTTTAGGATTATGATCAGGTCTCCAATCATAACCAGAATGTTAGCAGTCTGATTAAAGGATTTCAAGAATGTCACCTCTCAAATTTCTTAATCTTTCTCAATAGCACATAAATTGTTGCAAGAATTAGCAATCTACATACAGTCTTTTGTAGAGTGTGGACTGGCCACCTACTTCAACAAGTTGTTACACCTTCTTTCTGCACTAATCAGCACCTTTTAGCCTGTCTAGTGACATAGAGAGAGCAAGCCCTGACTATGATCCAAGCAACCTGAGTTCAGTTAGGGGTTCAGGAATCTGTATGAGGTGACAGAGAGGGTAGATATTTCTATCCTGGGAGAAGAAATGGTTATGCAGGAAAATCATTTATCATATTGTTGAGGCTGCCAGGGCTTAAATGACAATCAGGCTACATATGTATGAAGGCTAAAGAGGCTTGATTACCCTTAGGTCTAGGGCTTCCCCATGGTAGCTATTCATCATTGTCTGTCCAGCACACAGGTGAAGTCCAGCATGATGATGGTATGGCAATGAGGAAAACAACCCTGATACTCATGACAATATATATGATGCTGCCAGCTTACAACTCAATTCTCCCTCACAATTCTAATCTCCACCTCCCTTTCCTCCCCACCCATGATGATCTCAGCTAGGAAGATACTGGCTGGTTAACTTCTCTCTTTCATTTCCCTTCCCTTTCCTAATGTCCAGGTGGTTCCACTCCGGAGGGTAATATGACAGTGGAGATCATGAGTGAAAGGAAGCTGAGCCACTGATGGCTAGCTGAAGGTGCACTAATGCAAAAAAGTAATCAGAATTTTTCCATTCTTTAAAAATTATTTGAGAAATTTGTTTGTCCTATCCAGATCTTTGTCATCATCTGTGTGCATTACCTGTAGCAACTAAATTCTGTTGGTTATGTCCCATGATTGTCAACCACCATTTATAAAACTCGATATTTGTATTACACATTTTCTCGATACAGTTTGTTTTAAGGCTATCTATTAATGTCAGAGTGCCAGAAAAGAGTTTAAATTTTCAGGTGTGTTTAACTTGGTTGCACAGCTCCTTGTCTTCTAAATTAGACCAACTTTTGAAAGAAGATTGATTACAATGAGATGTAGTTGCCCCTGCATCTCACCTGACTTACAATTCAGAAAAACATTTGTCTGATGATGTAACTTCTTCTTGCGGCTTTTCCCAGTTAGGGGTCACCACAGTGAATCACCTGTCCGCTCATTGATTGGCAGTGGAGCTTTATGGTTTTGAGTTGCCAGCCCGGTGCCCAACCTGCCACAGAAGGCACACACATGCACACACTCACACCTAGGGCCAATTTAGAGTGTCCAATCCACCTACAGCATGTCTTTGGGATGTGGGAGGAAACTGGAGCACCTGGAGGAAACCCACGCGACCAGAGGTAGGACATGCAGACTCCGCACAGTAGGCACCCCAGCCGAGGATCAAACCAGAGAACCTCTTGCTGTGAGGCAGCAACACTAACCGCTGCACCACCGTGGCCACCTTGTCTGATGATGTAACTATGTGTCCATTTTCTGTTTCAGCAGTATTTTTCTTTTAAGTCCCAGCTCTACAGGTGATTACAGTGATAACCACATGAGCAGTGATATAGTAATACATGTTTTAAATTTAAGTACATCTGAATGGTGGCACACTGACGCATGTGGGTCTATATTATGTCAGCGAAATACCATTACAATGAATGCCGATTTGCCGACACATATAGACCAAAATCTTAAAAGAGCGAAACCCCAGTTCACCGAATTTTTCCCATGGAAAAAAATTGGTGAACCAACAAAACACAACATACCACAATTAAAACATTACAAAGTAGGGGGCTTCGCCCCCACACCCCCCTTAACAAAATATACCAACTCCAAGATTGCACTACAGTCGGGTAAAGGGCAATGTCATGGCTCAGGCCAAGCAATTTCTTTCCATGGGAAAGAAATCGCTGACCTGAGCTTTCGCTCTTTTATGATTTTGGTCTATATGTGTCGGCAAAATGGCATTAGCTGTAATGCCATTTTGCTGACATGATATAAACCCAAACATTCATATTTATGCAACTATAGTATAAAAGAGAGAACTTTGTGTTTATCCATGTGCTGTATATTCCAAAGTATTCCCCCAATATTTGCTTTTATTGGTTGTTTCATACAATTAGGTGGTATGTTTTAAACTATATAATTTATTTAAGCAAAGGCACAACCCCATTCTGACAGTATCATTTGTCATATAATTGGTTTCATTGTATGACTTTTGATTTTAAAAATGTTCATTTTTCTTTCTGGAACATAATCTTCCTGAGTAGTGTACATATGATAGCATATCTAGTGACATCATGGTGCAGGTTGATGCTACACAGTGGATAACTTCATTTTTTTTATCAGCTATAGTACAATGACACAGATTCCGCTGCATGTTTAAACATAAAAATATGCAAAATGATTATAGTGGCTGTGTGTAGCTATTTGAATTTTATTCAGATGAGTGCTGTCAAAGGGACACTCTGCTGTGCTCACAGTTTGTTATGTATGAAAATCATTTGCTGGTTTTGCTTCCTTAAGAAAAACAAGTTTCAATAATGTGGATTTGTTTCAACTTGTATTATATGTTCTTATGCTGAAGTTGGCATTCACTTAAAATAAAAGTGATTTTTGATTCAGAATTTGCTGTGCTTTCATAGCCTAGCTTTACTGAGCTTGGAGAGATCATTACGGCATATAGTTTCTTATCATATCAAGAATTATCATTTCTTTCCTAAGTAAATACCATTCGGCAATCTAAACATACCAAATGACTGGCATGGGTTTCAAATGCCTGGTACTGTCAATGTGTGCTTTTATTCAGATGAGTTCTTAGCTGCTAGTAACAGTCCCATTGTCATCAACTGTATAAATATACATACCTGCACTGTATTGCATTTACCATGTAACTGGTGTATAAAAAATGGACTGTCAGTAATCTAATAATAACATCCGCAATCACATTGGTTTTAAATTGAGGTTGGTTAAAACAAACCTATTTATGGCCTTGATTCAAAGGTAGTGTGATGTCCCCACTCTGGACCAGTAATCAAGGAGCCTGAGTCCTCACAACTGACACTGAAGAGGGACGTTTACGTGGAATACAAATGGATACACTCTGTATTTCCAGATGCAAACCTCTCTGTATCAAGTGCAATTTCCCTTAAGAGCACACAGGGAGCACAATCAGCCTGGGTTTCCCTCTCTGTCTCTCTCTCCAGGTCCCCGGTAAGGGTCCAGGCTCCTCACTGACACAACTGCAGAGTTAAGTCTTCAGCCAAGTGTCCAAGCCAAGTCGTCCACCACTCTCTCTCTCTCTCTCTGTGAAACCAGTGCTTCAAAACAAGTCCTCCACCACTCTCTCTGTGAAACCACTGCTTTGTGTCCCTGCTACAAGCAGATGACACACACACTCTTTGAGATTTAATTTTCACACACACACACACACACACACACACACACACACACACACACACACACACACACACACACACACACACCTGGGAAAAGCAGGTACAGATTACATGCTCTACCAACTTTGCCCAGACTATAAGGTAGATTCACTGTCACCAGTCAGCTAATATAAGGCTCTTAAAAGGCTATCCAATTATACTGAATGAAATTAATATTAATACAAATGGTAATGTCAACCATGTAGTAAGACGTTCAGGACTGGCCAGCGATATCACCATATATGCAAATACTCTCAAAGCTTAAATATTTTCTAAAAGGACCAGCCACAATGAAAAGTTTAAATATATTTAATAATAAATAATAAAAGAACATGAAAATACTGAATATCTATTTACAGTAAACACCAGAGTTTCAGAACAGGAAATATTAAAATAACACAGATGAATATATTCACACAGTTACAGAAAAACAGTACTTAACTAAGCTCACTATATTTTCCTGACTAATCTAAACAGTCACTATTCCCTGGTCACTTACTAGAGCAAGGCAAGATGAAGTAGGTAAGGGATCCTTCTATGTCAGATTCCAAGAAACAGACTGCTCAGTCTGACTGAGAGACTTCTCAATATAATATCTAAATATTATTTCTGGGATAGCTTTCAGAATGACATCACATCTGGTCATCTCACTCCGTTTCCCACACTATCACCAACACTAGAAGCTGCCAGGATTTTAGCACCTATGTGTTACAATTTACACAGAGCTTTGCTCAGATCTGCTGCACCACTTGGAAGTCATAAAACAATTTCAAACTTCTATCTTTCCAGAGTATCAATTAGTGCACCCCAAGGACAATACAGAAAGTTTCCTAATACAGACTTTTTCTCTCTCTGCAATCAAAACTGTGAGATCACATCTTTATAGCCTAGGCCCAGTAATTTAATTTTCTTACTATTTCTCAAAGTCAGGTGTATTGAAATTAGCTTTGCTTAACCTCTTCTCTTCCAGTGTTCTCCGTTACAATATATACATTTGAATAGTTACAGTAATGCATGTACATTTCTTTTCTTTCCAGCAGGGCACACTGTTGATACATTTTTATCACAAGCAGCTTTACAAATACATTTTCAACACAAGCAACTGTACAAATCAGTTTGATATTCAAATAACATAATTCCTTTACAAAATTCCAGCTAGCTGTGCTTTCATATGTTACATATCCACTGCCCTACTTCGCCTAATGTAGCGGGCAGTACTTTCTATCGTCACAGGCAGCATTATCTAATCTGCTTCCCTTATATGACAAATGAAAGGTTTTATCACATTTAGCAGTAGTTTTGTCCCTACTAGACACATAGGTAAGTCCCTCATTCATTTTCTGCTTCTGCCACTCTTCATAACATTTCCAGTTATAAGTGCTTAACAATGCCTAACATGGTAGCACAATTTACATACACATTAGTTTTCATAAATGATACATATGTACTGAATATAATTATTTCCCAGCAGCTACCATCAAGTACTAATATAACCATGCCCATTTCAAGTTAACCTTGCCCCTTAGTTGTTCTCTGTAGCCTTAAATTCACAAGCTACCCCTAGTGTATTAGTATTATTTTTGCTGATGTTAATCTTGTCAAAAAAATGCATGTACAGAGAAAAATAAATTCTAAGCCAGATCAAGGATAGATCACAAGTTTATGTTTATAGAGCAAACATCTGGAGCAAAATGATGAAGAAATAAGATATATGATCAAAATACAACTTGAATTTTTAATAAATTTAGATTTTTACTATTCTTTAAAATGTGATATAGAATAATAATAAATAATTTATCATGTGCCTTGTGATTTTACTTACTTCCTTAGATTTTATAGGTTCATTTGTATATACTAGGCTAACAACCACTAGGGCCATTAAAAGCCTAGCCATGCAGCCCAAATGTGACCCACAAATATGATTTATATTTGATGTATAGGGGTGATTTACTGACTGCCTCTGTCCATCAGAGATATAGGAGCTAGACAAGGGTTAATTTCTGATTATCCATCCATTTGTCCAAGTAAACCTTAAATAGGGATAAGGAGGGGGCTCTGCTTCACATGGATGTGGAACCTGTTCTAGAGAATGTGAATTCTCCTTGAAACATATCTGTCTCTCCAACATGCCTTTTTTGTTGCAAGCAAAATTTAGGTCTTTTAATCTAGTAGTTCTGATGCTGTTTGTTTTGCAGATGTGTAAAACATTTATCAAAACAATGTCCAGGGATGCCTTGCATGTTTTTTTTTTTTCTGGGGCTAGTTCTGGGCTTACTTTTCATACATACAGCAGCCTCTGTGCAGCCATTGACATGGTTGTACAGAGTTTCTGAGAGCAGTTCAGCATAGACGGGGGTGTTCTCAGGGTTTGGAGAGACACTGAATTTTGACAAACCATCACTTAATAACAGGTAATTTGCATTGTAATAATCCATTACTGGTACTGGTTTTAATGGGAGACAGCTTTATGGTCAGACCTTACCAGCAAAGTCGAGACATTGGGGGGTACAGCATTCTCCTATATTTGTGAACATGAGGTCCAGTATGTTGGAGCCTCTAGTGGGTATGTTCACTATTTGGTCAAGAGTGTTTATGTTAATGAAATCCAGGCATCACTGTGTCTATAAATTTGAGGCCATGTAGGATTCCCACTCTATAGAGGGTAATTAAAGTCTCCCATGAGTAGGGTGTTAGGTGAGATGGTAAGTGTCTCTAGTAGGTCCAAGTATGCATTGTGAGCTTTCTAGGACATGGAGGGTGACCTACAGCTGGCTAAAAATGGTACAGGATTTTGTCAGTCTTTCATTTGCTAAGTTGTTTGCCCCTTTATTCTAATTGAGTGATGTTGTCACTGATTTTGCCTTTAACATTTTCTGTATTACTTGCTTGATGTTCATGATTTGATCAATGCTGTAGCAGCCTTAGGTATATGGGTTATATTCGGCATAGGATACAACAGCTGGACAGTTTCTAAAGCTTCCGGCCACATTCCATGTACCCAGGCCATTGATACCTTGAGCAGGACTGTAGAAAATCAATTGCATGGATGCCTAGCCCTTCAGAGCTTTCCTACCACTAAAGAGTGTGCTCCTGTCGTGGGCTTTCGATGAGCAATGGTTTGTTAGCATTTCTATATTGCTAGGTAGATACGTTCCCTTGGGGAGATTCCACAGTTAAGCTGAGAGAATACTTTTCTTGATGAAATTGTTGATATTTTGTAAGGAATTTTATTTTTTGGGACTGTCGTGTGACTTTTCAGTCAGTAAGTAAACTGTTGTTCTAATTCTGACTTTAGTATAAAACTTGTTTAAAATAATCTATTTTTGTGAGAAATCTTATAGAACTGTGTTCAGAGACTGGACTAAGTGTATGTTGTACTTGTCACTGAGCTTTTTTGTTTGTGTGTGTCTGAAAACATTACCTTTTACAGATTATTACTTTCAGTGGTATCTGGACTTCAAGCTTTATACTGGCTTTACCATGGAACAACTTTCTGATTACTTACTGATTCCTTGGTTCTTCCTTCATCTAGCAACAAAAAGAAAAAAAAAAAACTTCCAGACAATCTTTGCCCCATCAGCAGGCTACTAAATTGCCTCAGCAACAGATGTGTGGCTCTGCTGTTCCCATTTCTAGTAACTCAGACCACTCATCTTCTTCTTTGGTTTTCTCTGGTGTAGTCCCTTCAGCCACCATGGGCTGGAGGATAGACACGTCCTCTGCAGTTATTTGGGTGTCCTTAGTGGGCATGGGAGAACCATGGCTGTCAGTCTTGGAAAAAGAAGAAGTCGGAGAATGCTACTTTGCCTAGCTGGACTGTGAAGCCTGTTCCTTGAGGTGGTGTTCCTGAAAGCGTTCAGTCTGCTTTTATTTTGATCCCAGTTAAAAAGAAGCAGAAGGTTAAATGTTCATTTTCTCCTGCTTCTATTACTTTAGACAGGAATGATTTATTGGGCTTAGCTCAGATCTTAGTTCATACTCTTGATCCTTCTCTTTCTGGATTGTCTGGTAAAAGAAAAAGGAATTATTCATTTTCTGAAGATTCTCATTCTGATTCACATAGAAATGACTGTGAGGGAACTATTGTATTTTTCTCCTCAGGTAACTGATTCTGAGAAGAGTATGTCTTCTGATTGTTCCTTGGAAGAATTTTCTTTTTTTGAAACCATATTTAAGATGAATCAGTTGTTTCAGTGGGAACATAACAACCTCCCAGTGTCTTTAAAAATATTATGATTTCCTACATTTCTACAATCTAGAAAAATAACATATCACTCCTCTCCACAAAGATGGCACTTCTTAATGACATATCTAATTTCAGACCCACTGCCATATTATCCATCTCTCAAAAATATTGTCAAAATGTGCCAATGTACAGTTATTCCAGCATCTCTTAAAGGCAAAATTATTAAACAATAGTCAGTATGGTTTTAGACTTGCCCATGGCGTAACAACTGCCCTCCTATCTTTCACAGATAATATAAATAAAACCAGGGATATAAGTAAATATATGCATTCCTAATTCCTAGTGTTATCCAAAGCTTTTGATACTATGACTCATAAGAACTCCTAATACAACTGTCCACAATGGCTATTTCACAACCTATTCCATGCTGGTTTAACTACTTTTCAGAGAGTTACTAGGCAGTCAAATTGAATTTGACTCTTTCCCCTTATCTATACATTGTTACAGGTGTCCCTCAAGGCTCCATCCTTGGTCCTCTTTAATTTAATATCTTTATAAGCGAACTTCATACTTCCATACAACAAGCATCCCTTGTACAGTATGGAGATTATTCACCCTTACTGCCTCTCAAGCAACCTGGAAAACTTAGAAATGAATAAACAACATGCCTTTAACTACTTTTCAGAGAGTTACTAGGCAGTCAAATTGAATTTGACTCTTTCCCCTTATCTATACATTGTTACAGGTGTCCTTCAAGGCTCCATCCTTGGTCCTCTTTAATTTAATATCTTTATAAGCGAACTTCATACTTCCATACAACAAGCATCCCTTGTACAGTATGGAGATTATTCACCCTTACTGCCTCTCAAGCAACCTGGAAAACTTAGAAATGAATAAACAACATGCCTTTAACTCTAATGAAAACTGTTTTTGTAAACACCAACTCCTTCTTAATCCAAAGAAAACTAAACTTATTTTATTTTCCTCAAAATCACTTACCCATGAGAAACTTAACTTTAAAATCATATCCCTAAACAATACTCCAATTGAAGTGGTATCCCATAGAAAATTGACAGGGATTACAATAGATGACAGCCTCAAATAAGAACCCAACATATGAGCAATCAAAAAACTCACAAAAAAAACTGTGAATGGCATATACAGCCAAAAAAATAATTACTGCAGCCACCTGAATTACTACTGTCACTATATACCCATTCACCAGTTTATTGAATGGTTCTCCCATTTTGACTAATCTTCATAACACCCTAAATTCTAAACTAGAGCATTGCTACAACAATGTAGCTAGATTTGTAGCTAATACAAGCCACCGAACACATCACTGTTCTGCTCTAAAAACTCAAAATTGGCTAGAATTATCCCACAAGATAAATTATACCCAACTTCTGTTAACGCATAAAATTACACATAATCCCACTTCCTGCCCAGCTATAAGTACAATTCACCATCACTACCTCTCAGATCATCACCTTTGATCTTCTAACATAAATCTACTTGACATCTATAAATCTTACAAAAAGTGTGGTCAAAGTCTATACTCACACTGTATATCAAATGTCTGGAATGCAATTCCTGCACCAATCAAGGCAGTATATAACATTCATTTATTGAAGATACAACTAAAATAATTAATCTTAAAACACCTGGCTTTGTACATGCTGCCTCCTGGCTAATAATATCAGCTTCCGCTCCTCTAATCCTCACATACACCCCATCTCTCCTTTTCATTGTTTTTAGTTCTCTTATTTCCTTTACTCTTTATCTTGCTTTTACTCCTTACTTCTCCTGTCACCCATATCTACGTCACTTATCACCTCTAAAAAATACTTATTTCTCACTTCCCCTCCCTTCCTATCCTCTTCCTTATCCACTCTTTTAATATTTCACTCTGACACTCTCATTAATACTGCATTTATCTTGTTTTACTGATGTGTTTTATTCTATCTCATATGTGTATTAATATTTGTATTAATCTATGTATGAAATGCATTAACAGTATACTGTAATATGATGTCAGTTTTCAACTATGTATATGTTCATCTGTTCTTATATTTGTAGAGGTTTTCTCCCTGGGCCTCCACTGAAAATAGACAAAATGACCCAGACTGACTTAAGCAGTAAACAAATGTCAATAAATAAATACAACTGGAAATTTCCTCAACCCAGTCCTGTTCTTCCTATTTTTCAGCTTTCGAGAATATTTTTATTACACCCTGTAACACGCCTGACAGCCAGTGTGCAGCCCCCTACGAAAGTAGACAGACTGAATAAAGTTCCTCAGTCTTACACATTTTTGTTTTCTAATTCCATATTTGACTCTGCAGTAATTTCTGCAGCTAAACATTTGGTTGATACTTATCCTTCCTCCTTTGACAATGATAGGGAGGGTCATCAATAGATTTGGGGAACAAGTGTATTCCTCTGTGATGCCCGTGCACTGGCCCAGTAATCAAGGAGCCTCAATCCTCACCACTAGAACCGGTGAGGGGCATCCACATTGGAAAGGATGACAAGTACACACACAGTAAAGTACAATTTCGAATTGTAAAATTACAATTAAGATCACACAGAGATCACAGTCAGTCTGGGGCTGGTTTCCCCCTTTCTCTCCAGATCCCCAATAAGACTCCCCACTGGCACAGCTATAGGGTCCAGATCTCAGCCTAGTGGTCAACCTAAAACCTCTAGCATGCTCTCTGTCGAACCAGTGCTTTGTGTCCCTGCCCAAGTAGCTAGCACACACACTTTAAGATTTGATTTATATACAAACACACAGACACTCCTGGGGAAGGCTGGCACAGGTTCTCCAGCTGTGCTTCCTTTCTGCCCACACTATAAAGTAGTACCGACTGCCACCAACCACTAATATCAGCTGCTATAAGGTCCTTCCCAAAGAGTGACCAATTTCACTGTGTAATATTACTGTTATTCAAATAGTAAGTGTGACTGAGCAGCAAGACTACTGGAATAGTTTGGGCAGTATCACCAAATACATGCACATACTCTCTAAGAGCTTAAATTATCTCTACACAAAACAGTCACAGTTGAAAGGTTCAAAATATTTAATAATAAATAATAAAAACACAAGACAATACTTATCCCTTCAACACAATGACATTACAGAGTTCAGAAATCACACGAAAATATTTTAAAACAATACTGTAGGATAGTCTGACATAAATATAGAAAACAGCTAGACTAATCTGGCTAAATTCCTGCCTAGCTCTAAGAGAAATACTAAGTTATAAGTACTACTTACAAGGCAAAGTACTGGAGAGTTGTTGTCAGCTTCAGACAAAATCCAAAATGCTCAAATCTTTCTCTCTGAGATAGTCTTAAATTGATATACACATTACTGCTGAGTCAATTCACATTACATAATTTTTGACACTTCTGCTGAGGTTTCCCAGGCTCACAGAACTCAAAATTTAACATTTGTTTGTAATCTTGCACCTGCCAGGAAACCACAGCAATAAAGGACACTTTACATATAAAATCTAGTAATTAACTCTTGTCCTAAGACAACAGAAATAATGTCTTATTCCAGACCTCCTGTGTCCGAGCTTGAGATCAAACAGTCACAAAATGCTTCACCTATCAGCTTTCTACAAGCAGGGTACACTGTAGTTACATTTTTGAAGCTCAGAACATATACCACAGTTTTCTTACATTTATTTTTTTTATATTTGTAAAAGCACACCTGTGGATTATATTAATATTTACAATGACATAGAATTATCTACAAAATTCTATCTATCTGGGCTGGCAGCCTTCACATACACCCCCCCCCCCAAGAACTCAAGCTAGTTTTTCAAGTGACCCTTGAAAAACTTTGCTTGAGAGGGTTAGGTCTATCTGAGTATATCTTACCCCATTCTCTGTCTTGAGAGCCCATCTGCATTGGCATTGCTAACCCCACTGCGGTGCTGCACTGACATATCAAATACTTGCAACCCCAGGCTCCATCTTAGCAACTTGGCATTTTGCTGGCTAGCTCTGTGTAACCATGTGAGGGGATTGTGATCTGTAACTACAGTGAATTTTCTTCCATACAGATAAGACTGAAGTTTTTGCAGTGCCCACAGTATGGCTAGACATTCCTTTTCTACAGCAGCATAGCATTCCTCTGTTGGCTGGAGCCTACAACTGAGATAAACCACTGGGTGCTCTTCTCCCTCCAAAGAAATCTGGCTAAGTAAAGCCCCCACCCCATGGTTCAAAGTATCCACCCGCACAACAAATTATTTGCTGTAATCTGGACTGGCTAACACAGGTGGTCCTCCCAAAGCTTCTTTAAGCTCCTGGAATAACTGCTCACATGCTGGGGTCCACACTACCTTATCTGGTCAGTTTTCCTTGTCAGGTCACAGAGGGGAGCAGCTATGGTACTATAACTGGGGATGAACTTTCTGTAGTACCCTGCTGTCCCTAAGAATGCCCTCACCTGCTTTTTGGTAACAGGTGCAGGCCATGCCTGAATGGCTTCCACTTTGGCAGGTTCTGGCCTAATCTTAGCACTCCCCACTCTATGTCCCAGGTAGGAGACCTCTGCCATTCCCACCTGACAGTTGCTTGGCTTAATGGTCAACTCTGCCCTTTGCAGTTTGCCCAGCACCTCCCTAACATGTTGAAGGTGCTCTTGCCAGGAATGGTTGTAGATGGCAATATCTTCTTGGTAAGCAAGGGCAAA
This sequence comes from Protopterus annectens, assembly GCF_019279795.1. Lineage (NCBI taxonomy): Eukaryota > Metazoa > Chordata > Ceratodontiformes > Protopteridae > Protopterus > Protopterus annectens. The sequence goes on from NC_056749.1 coordinate 424,980,216, forward strand.
CCCTCCTGCTGCTGCTAGGATATGATCTACCAGCCTCTGGAAAGTTGCTGGGGCATTTTTCATCCCAAAGGGCATCTTTGTAAACTCATACAAGCCAAACATAGTCACAAAGGCTGACCTCTCTTTAGCACTGGAGTCAAGGGGACCTGACAGTAACCCTTGGTAAGACCAATGGTGCTGCTCTATGGCTTCATCCGACCTAGACATGGGGTAGGCATCTGATTGTGTGTGACTATTTAATTTCCTGTAGTCCACACAGAACCTGGTGCTGCCATCCTTCTTTGGCACCAGCACCACTGGGGAGGCCCAGGGACTATTGGACTCTTGAATTACCACTAGTTCCAACATTTCCTGTATCTCTTCCCTCAGAATTTGTTTGACTCTCTCGGGCACCCTATAAGGGGCCTGCCTTATAGGCCTTTGGGGTCCTGTATTCACCTGGTGCTGCACCAAGTGGGTGCACCCCGGTTTCACAGTGAACATGTCCCCAAACTCCTGTAACACTGCTTGGATTTCTTGAACCTGGGTAGGAAATAACTGCTGGGACATTGCTACCCCTTCCACTGAGGTGTCAGTCCAAGCCTCACTGAGGAAATCAGTCACCAGTTCTCCCTCAGACTCCTCCTGCAATCCACTGCAAATACTCAGCACAAGGGCCTCCCTATCATGGTTAGGTTTCATCACGTTAACATGGTACAATATGTGCTACTGCTTCCTGCCTAGCAGTTCTACTATGTAGTTAACATCAATGACTTTCCTTACCACCTTGTAGGGTCCCTCCCAAGCTGCTTGCAGCTTGTTGTGTCTGACAGGAATGAGAACCATTACCTGCTGCCCTACAGCATACTCTCTAGCTCGAGCATTCCTGTCATACCAGACTTTTTTCTGCTGTTGGTCTTCTTCCAGGATCTCCTGGGCCAAGCCCATGAGTTCCCTGAGCCTTGTTCTGAGGTTTAGGACATATGCCATAACAGGCTCCTTGTGAGATTCACACTCACCTTCCCACTCATCACGAATTAAATCTATAGGTCCCCTCACCCAATGCCCATACAGCAACTCAAAGGCTAAAAAACCCATGGATTCCTGGAGAACCTCTCTGTAAGCAAACAACAGATGGGGCAAATATTTGACCCACTCCCTCTTAAAACTGGTCTGCAAATGCCCATAGCATGCACTTGATTGTAGAGTTTAATCTCTCAACAAGACCATTAGTCTGAGGATGGTAGGGGGTGGTCTTCAGGTGCTTCACCCCCAGCACTTCCACAGACAAGCCAGCAGATCTGACATTAAATTGGCACCTCTGTCAGTATTTCTTTTGGGAAACTGACCCTGCTGAAAACCTCTAACAAAGCATTTGCCACCTTTTCCGCCTTAATGGAGGACAAAGCCACTGCCTCAGGGTAGCTTGTAGCATAATCTACTATCACTAGGATATACTTTTTCCCTGTGGAACTTGAGGTACACAGAGGCACCACAATATCCATAGCTACCTTCTGAAATGGCTCCTCAATCACAGGCAAAGGCATCAAAGGATCTCTCACCTTGTCTCCTGCCTTGTCTACCTTTTGGCACTACTCACAGGTCCTGCACTACCGTGTTACATCTCTGGAAATTCCAGGCCAATAGAAGTTCTGCATAATACATCTCTTTGTACATTTTATGCCCATATGACCTGCAATGGGAATATCATGGGCTATGGCTAGAAGTGCCAGATAGTAGGCTCTAAGCAATACCAACTGCTGTATTCTCTCACCTTCTAGCCCTCCCTCAGGGGTCCACTCTCTATACAGTAACCCTTTTTCCCATTATACAGAATCCCCCTTCCCTTGAGAATCAGGTGCCTCACTAGCTACCTCCCTCAGGGCTTGCAATGTAGGGTCTGACAGCTAAGCCTGTCTCAACTCTCTCTTTGTAACCCTTCCTAGCTCCCCTTCCACATGAAGTCTAGCATCCTCTGACAGTGGTGCCTCACTGTCAGCCTGGGTACTACTACTCACCTCTGCCCTTGCAGTCACTCTGTCCAAGGGACCAATAGTACCCATAAGCAGCTGTGGCTCACCTTCAGTCTCACTGCTACAGCATAGCTCCCTCCCTGACGTAATCACCTCACCAGCCCTGGCTGCAAGTGTGCGGTCTGTCTGGGTCTCCCCAAGGCTACCAGACCCACATGCCTATCTCCTTGCCTGACTGTGTATAACTGCATTAACACACAGTACTGCATTATCTAAATCCTTCCCTATCAGGACATCTGCAGGATGGTTGTTTGGTACCCCTGTTGTCTCAAGATAACCTACTATTGGCATTTTGTCCTTCCCACTTACTGGCTTCCTCAACTTTTGTTCCCCACCTTGCCTACATGGACATCTATATGCCACACAGCCCCACTGGTTGCATTCAAAACATTTAACCCTAGGTCCTGGACATGTATCTGGACTAGTGGCTTCCCCTGCTACTGGAAGATTGTGTTGGGACATTCTGAGCTGCCCACCATGGGTTTCCTTAGACCCATGAGCAGCACTGGGTGTCCCTTTCTTGTGCAGGGATGCCCTGCTTGCTAGGTATAGGTCTCCCTTCTTCCGCAACTCATCTGAAGTAGCACATTGTCTATCAGCTAACCAGATCCTCGTCCTCAGACAAAGTGCTAAGGGCTTGTTCCCTCACGAAAAGATCTGCCAGCCCTTCAAAAGGGGTGACCTGACATCCACTCAACCCACCTATGAAAATAAGTGCCCAGTTCAGCAACATACTCACACACACTTTCATCTGCCTTATGTCTATGCTCACAAAACTTTTTCCTATAAGCTTCAGGTCTTAGCTTAAAACATTCTAGCAAACAATTCTTAACAGCAGTATAATCAAATCATGATCAGATAATTTAGACAGCACAGTTATAGCTTTACCATGGAGTAAGGGGTTCAGGAGCCATACCTAGAGCCTTTGGTTCAACATTATACTGTTCACATACTCTCTCAAATATACGAATGAAACTATCAAAATTATCCCCTCTGTAAACTGCGGAAGAAATTTACTGACCTTTTGTGCTTCTGCGGTCCAGTTACTCCCTTCCCCATTACCTCCATGACTCTGGCGAAGAGTCAGCATCTCCTTTTCATGCTGCCTCTGCCTCTCCTTCTCCTTAGCTTCCAGATGTAGCAGTTTCTCATTGCCCTCAGCCTGTAGATGCCTCAATCTCTCTACTGTTTCTGTTTCCAAATGCCTGGCCTCCAGCTCAAGTCTCTTTAGCTCCAGATGGGTTTTTAAGTCCTCTGCAGAAAGGCAGAGCTGTCCATTCTCTGAGTGTTGTACATCTCCACGGCCAGTCTTATCGTCCTCCTGGTTGCTATTCTCTGATATAGCTGTGACCAAAGCTGCAATCATGTCTATTTTAGTCAGGTTTTCATGCACCAGTCCTTTAGCCTGGCACATCTCAGCCAACTGGCTCGTTGTCAGCTTACCATACTCCCATGCTGATATGCTTGCCTGCTTTCCCTGACTAAGCTAACAAAAGAAATAAAACAATTGTGATCTAAACTCTGAATATTCACTGCGTGGTTGATTTAGAGTACAAAAACACCTTCAGTGATCACTGTACACAAGCTACAGGAATTCACTATCCACACCACTACAAGCCAATTAGTATGTAATGTGGCTAACTCACCACTGTCAAACAATTAATATTTGATGTGGATATCCCACCACTGCCAAACAATTAATATGTGATTCCCGTGCACTGGCCCAGTAATCAAGGAGCCTCAATCCTCACCACTAGCACCGGTGAGGGGCGTGCACCTTGGGAAGGATAATAAGTACGTACATAGTAAAGTACAATTTCCCCTAAGAGTGCACAGAGATTACAGTCAGTCTGGGGCTGGTAATTTGTTTGATAATAGTGTGTACTTATTATTCTTCCCAAGGTGCACACCCCTCACCGGTGCTAGTGGTGAGGATTGAGGCTCCTTGATTACTGGGCCAGTGCTCAGGCGTCACATGTTAATTGTTTGGCAGTGGTGGGATATCCACATCAAATATTAATTGTAGATGTAGATGGCAGTGGGAGTTTGTCCCTATTTTTCAGAGGACTACTCCTCATCCAACCGATCAAACTCCTTTTATTTTTGCTCCTTTCATTCAGCAGTGGCTGCCTTAGGAGCTCATAGTGCACGTTCCCCTTTATCTGACAGGGGAAAGAATTTTACTCAAGAATATTTCTGGTACCAACGAAAGAAGTGTCATGGAGACCAGTCCTAGATCTTTCCTATCACAATCAGTTTGTGAAAGTCCTAAAGTTCAAAATGTTGTCCCTTCACAACCTGTTACCACTAATTCCCCCTTTCATTTTTTTTTTTTTGATAACATTAAATTTACAGGATGCTTATCATTTAATTCCCATGGCCTCAGATTTCAAACATGTTTCAATGTTTCATCTGTTTGGATTATGCTGTCAGTTATATGCATTACCCTTAGAGTTATCCACTCTTCCAAGGATATTCATTAAGTGCCTAGCTACAATGACAGCCTACTGCAGACTGCAAGGCATTCACATTTTTTTCATATTTAAACAACTTGCTTATCTTTACAAAGTCTTTTTAAAAAGCATCAAGAATCTGTCACTTGTGGAGACATCTCCTTCACAGACTGGGTTTCCAAAAGAACATTCAAGAGTCTTTTTTGACAGCTTCCCACAGGATTGTTTTCCTAGGGTGTCTCCTAAATACCACAGTTCTATTTGTTTTTCTTCCACAGGAAAAAGCAGATGTAGATCTATTCCTGAGTTTCTTCCACTCAATCCAGGACTTCAGCAAGAGAATTTCTTAGCATACTAGGATTCATGGCATATATATTTCCTCTAACACAACTCTACATGAGAAAATTCAATGGTACGTAAATATGTATATTGTCCCAACATTAACACTTCCTTGCCCTTTTTGATTCCAGTTTTTGGATTTGTAAAAAGGGAACTAGTTTGGTAAAGAGACCAGTTTTATTTGAATCCAGGTCTCCCATTCTCCTTCCCAGCTCCAATGCAGTCTATAATGAGAAATGCTTCAGACTTTGCAAAATAAATAAATGTAAAAGAAATGTTGGCAGATGTAAGTGCATTCAACTCTTTCAACCAACTATGGTCACCAGGGCTGCTGTAAGTGATTGCAAGCAACACCAGAATGATATAATATGTAGATCTTACACTTTGTGCAGGTTAACCATGGTACCATGGGGTATAGTAATCCCGTACAGCTTTTTACATTCCGTCAAGGCAAAACATTGTGCCAGACGAGTCAAGCAGACCAGTTCAGAGCTTCACGAATGGAAATAGAATGATATAAGAACAGATGATTTGATCCGGCTTTGTGGAACACATCAGGTGGATCTTATCACCTCCATTCACAATAAACAAGCAAAATTCTGTTCCAGGACTCCTTGTAAGCAAGCCTGGAAAACAGATGTTCTTATCCTTGGATGGGAATGTTCCTGTATGCTTTCCACCAGAAGGACTCTCCAAATATCATTATGGTGACTACTTTCTGATCTATGCAACAGTGATTCTCGCTACTTTTGGAAATAGCCAAGGACAATTACCAGAAGCTTCCTCACAGACTGTACTTACTCACAGTAGACAAGACTTGTTTGATACACCCAAACTTCGAACAACTTCAACTAACTGCCTAGATGATAGAATCCCAGTACCTTTTAGGCACCTATTTTCTGAATATGTGCATTAGGTATTAAAGGAAACAAAGAAATCTGCTATTAAAAAATTATATATTAGTAAATGGAAAAGGTTATCTAGTTGTTGCCAAAACAAAACAAAAAAAAGTTTTAAGGCTAGTATTTCACAGGTTCTGCAATATTTGTGAGAATTATTATCCTCTCACCTTTCTTACTTCTCTGTCAATGTTCATTTGTCTTCAATTTCAGCATGACTTCCTATGGAGCCCCTTCTTTCAATTCATTCCCATGTCAAGATGTTTTTAAAAAGGGTTCTGCATAGACATCTATCAAGAAAACAGGTGGCTTAATTTTGTTTTGGAAAAATTGACTCTTATTCAGTTTGAACCAGATCATCGGGCTGATCTGAGGTTCTAAACATGGAAAACTATTTTGCTGAATGCTGCAAGAAGAGTGTCTGAGCTGGAAGCTCTCAAGATAGGTCCACTTTATCTCATTTTTCAAAAGGTATGGCTTATTTTAGGACTAATTCCCTCTTTTATGCCTCAACTGGTTTTGGAGCTTTCTTTGAGCCAAGCTATCCATCTCCATGTCTTCTTTCTAAAAGATACAAATGAGGGTGAGAAGATTCTTCATATTCCAGATGTCCACAAACACCTCAAGTGCTACCTTGACAGAACTAAAACCTTCATAAATTCCAATGAGTCATTTATTTCTTGTGAAGGTAATAAAATATTGCATTCTGTATCAAAGCAGACTATATCCAAACAGTTGAGCCATGCAATCACTTTTTGTTATCCACACCACAATAAGTCAAATCCAGGCACATTGTAATAGGGTCTTAGCTTTGTTAGTGTATTTTCCGATATGGGCGGACTCTAGAATTATTCTAAAGGCAGCAACTTGGTCCTCTGAACATACTTTTTCAAATCACTACAAACGTAGACTCCTTTTTCAGGTCTAGAGCAACCCTTACTAGGACCATTCTCCAGGAGGTCCTGGACCTTCCCGCTACGAGACTTTATAAGCTATAGAATTCTACCCATTTGGCTACGGCTACTGCAGACAATATCAATTGATGACCATAGTACAGTTGTGTAAAAAAATTACCATGACACTGCATGTTCAAATGGTCACTGCTGCAGTAACCACTCCCTCCCCTTATTTTGTGAATGTCTGCATTGTCTTCTTTCGGGCTCTAGCTTACTTCTTTCACTTCGCATGAAAGCTCTGAATGGTTTGACACCCAGACCATTGACTTTGCTTGCGCAGTTCTGCTGAATCTGTCAGCAGTGTGAGGAAGGTGCCCTGAAGGTTTTGAATCTGGCAGGGTGTTGTATATTTTGCCAGACATAATATAAATATGGCAGCAGTGACCATTCTAGCATCTATTGTTACGGCAAGTTTAGTTTAACAACTGTAATTTTTTTGTAACGTGGAATTTAAAAGCAAGGGAGAAACAACCACTGAACAATATCAGGCATTACAGTAATAAAAATGCAAGTTATCAGAGCAAAACCACTTAAAGATATTAACTCCCCAAGCGAATAATGTATAATAGCGACCAATTTTAGCTTCAGTCCTCAGGTTATATTTAGCGTTGTCCAACATAACACAATTAACGGGGAAAACGATTAGTATTTGTCGTGCATTTGGTGGCATCTAATTCGATGGGCTTGCAAGTTCTTGTTTTTCGTAAGGACAATGGAAATCAGGTAGTCAGAATAGCTGTTTTGGTGGCTCAAAAAGTGCTGAGTAGCAGCTGAGTCCGGAGAGACCGTAGACAGTTTACCAAAGAGACAAAGGAGTGTAGCCAGTGGTGTGTGCCTATTGCTCATGCCCCACCCTCTGGCACCGCCCAGCCCTGTAGCTTGCTTGGGGTAAGGGAAACAGAGCTGCAGCTCGCGGTTCTTTCCACAACTGTACTTTCCCATGTGTCAGCGGTGTGAGGAGTGACTCTTCCAGTATCCCCTAAATTAGAGTAACCCGTTTTGATGAATTCCTAGAAAGACGCGGACACGGCTTGTAGTCACACTTCAACTGGCGTTACCGTGACGCTGCAGCTGGTCCAAGGATTGGTCTTGTGTAGCATTTTATTCCAGCCATGGCCATTGCTCCTCGCCTTCTCCTGATAGCGGCCTTTGCAGCTCTGGCATTGAGAGGTAAGGGAGTGTTTTTGTACCACTACAGTGGTAGCACTACTACACCCTGTCGTTCAGTGCTGCACAGGGCATGGGCGTACATTTCGATGTCGGATTAGGCATACGTTATTCCTTATATTGAAAGCGGGGGTATAATGGGTTGATGTTTGCTTTTGTACTCTCTTTTACCTAGACGTCTTAAGGGTGAAGACGTCTGCTTAGGTTGTCTGTGGCTTTTGTATCGGTCTGTACCTGCCTGGAAGCGTGGTAACATAAATACAAAATTCACTCGTTTGCCAATGTGTCATAAAATGCCACAGTTTTCCCCTTTCCGTTTCCTATACGCAGGTGCATAACGTACTGGACTGAAGTAGCCAATGTTGTTACTGTTTTTAAACAATATATACTGTAAAAAGACCCCCCCCCTCCCCCATGCACACTATACAGGAGGCACCTATTTCAGAATTTTCATCAGTCTTCAGAATTAATTGACGTAATAAAACGGTAGCATTAAAAACTATGACTTTACTGGTGACACTAGGTTAGAGCTAAGTTATGTATGCTGCGCTTTATTATTATTTTTTTCTGACTGACAGATCGTGGTGAAAAACTTATCTCCTGAGGTGACTTTTTTGTCAAACGTGTAACAGTTGCCCTTCACCCAAACAAAAACACTATATTCATGAAAGATTATTTTCAAATGTTTCTATAAATGGATGGCTAAAATGTTGCAGTTCATAAACTCCAAGGCAAAGCAGGTTAGGTGCACCATAACGGACTAGAAGAAACATTCTAACAACTTGGAAGTAGCTAAAAAAATAGAAGTTCACATTAGGAAAACTTGTAAGCAAGAAATGCTATCCCGTAATAAGCAAGGATTGACTTCCAAAATACTGGGGCTTTTTGATTATGTTGAAGTTTTGTGAGCCTTTTTGTGAATACTGGAAATTTGTGAGGTAGTATAGAAGTTTGGAGACAATACATAAATACACAGGTTGTAACCAAAACAGGCACAATCTGTAACCAAAAAAAAGGGAATTACCAGGGAAGCATTAGAGGTCTTAAAAATACTTTTGTCATACAAGTATGCAAAAAGTAGAGCATACTTCAAAATTTTCATCACTTAGGTAGTCAGTGGTGCCCTCATACAAGTATGCAGTACATGTTACACACATTTGGGTATTGATTTATAATGTTTCAAATTATTCTTTGGCAATCCTTTGCCCAAACACTCTTTGACTGTTAGTGTTTTCATCTCCTGGAATGTTAATGTGAAAGGGCAGACCTTCCAATCAGAAGTAAGTTAAAAAAAGTTAAAAAACATGCTTTTAGCACCTGGAAAGCCAGGCCTGTTGTATTCCTCACCCCACCAGTACCAAGTATAATAAATATTTATTAAAATAGTTTTTATTTCAGATCCTTTCATGTTACTGTGTAAGTTCATTCTCTTCCTCCCCAAATTTCTTCTTATGTTGTCTGGGTTTATGACATGGAGAGGAAATGGTAAAGTAGCCCTTCCCCAATAAAAGTAACATTTCACATGGAACTCCTAGGGTATAGGGATGGAGGCGCAACCATAGTCTTTCACATTAATGCCCTTGGTATGTCTTGATAAGGATGCATGTGTTAATCCAAAGTGTGTGTGGAGACAGAGAACAGGTGCAGTGGAATCACACAGCTGGGTATGGGGTTGTAACACCTCCCTCCTCATTGAATTTAGATACTGGAAATGTGCAAATGTAGTTTTTGTAGTTAGGTTGAAGTCATTATTAGGACTGAGAAGAGCAGTAAGGGGCACTATGCCTAAAATTAAACAAGAGTTGCTCTAAAATAAGTGCTGCGTCTTTGGGTTGCCATAGGCAGCATATCTGCATTCATAGACAGGCTCTCAAGTATAAACAGACATCTGCAAACAGCAATGTTATACTGCGGTATCTTTCTTGTGAGAATATTCCAAATCCCCTAATGCCCTCTGCTACTAATTTTTTGCAGCTATTTTTGTGTTTTTTTTTTTTTTTTTTTTTTTTTGTTTGTTTTTGCACAAAGATGATGATTTTAACCCTCAACCATCAGCTGCTAAAATTATTATTTTTGTTTTATTATGACATCACCTCCTTGGTATGAGAAAACATATGTATTAGGAATACAGATGTGTACATGTATGTGTGCATTTACTGTGAATTGTTTGCTCATCTCATTCCAGTTATCTTTGGGTACTTATAACTTTTCCTTTCAACATCATCACACATACATAATTAAGGTTCTGAGGTAAAGTTGTCCTACTTTACTGTGTGTGTGTGTGTGTGTGTGTGTGTGTGTGTGTGTGTGTGTGTGTGTGTGTGTGTGTGTGTATATGCGTGTGCTTTAAAGAATATGATTTTTAAGTAGTGCATAGGAGTACATGTGTATTACCCACTATTAAAAGTGGATGTGCAGATCAGTGATGAAATGTTCATAGGTAAGTACTAGGCTATCTGCCCATGGGCATTTATAAGCCTAGCCACAGAATGATGGCTTTCGCCTCCCCATTAGATTAGTAACCTGGGCCTCTGTCAACAGGGCTCCTGAAGTGATCCCAGGGTAGAACTTACGATTACCCATCCACTCATCAAGATTTCTGTTGAAAAGGGTCAGAGAGGAGCTCTGTCGAATATGGATTGGGATTCTATTCCAGAGTGAGGGGAGTCGCTGGGACAGGAATCTATCCATCCAGCATGTCCTGTTTATTGTTGTACATAGGTTCAAGTCGCTAGAATGAGTGATTCTGAGGGATCTCATTTTTTTGAGGTGAAGCATGTCCATTAGTTCAGGGTTTGACATGGCCTTATAGGTCAGGCATAGGTCACCTCTGAGAAGACGGTAAGCGACTGAGAAGAGCTGGAGCTTTTTTAGTCGTGCTTCATAGGGTAATTGTTTAAGGCCCTTAATCCTCTTAGTGAGGTACTTCTGTGGTCTTTCTAGTTGTTGCAGGTGTCTAGTGAGGTACATCCCAAATGGGGCATTGTACTCTATTATGGGCCTAATGAGTGAGGAGTTAAGAGGCACAATCACCTCCTTGGATCTGGATGAGAAACCCTTTGTGATCAGGTGTGCCACATAAAATGATTTCCTGACCGTTTTGGCTATGTGGTTATCAAAGGAGAGCATGCTGTCTACTTGGGTACCCAGGTCCCTAATTACTTCTTCTGTACTTAGTGGATTCCCATCTATGTGGTAGTTTGTAGGTACTTTGTTTTTCCCAAATGGGATTACTATGCATTTTTTGGCATTTAGCTTGAGGCTGTGACTTTGACACCAGGTGTTTGTCTCTGTGAGACCCTTTTGCAGGATGTCTGTGTCAGCTGGAGAGTCCATTATTGCACCCAATTTACAGTCATCTGTGAACTTGGTTAGCCACAGTCCCTCCGCCTTTGCCTGTACTTCGGAGAAATATATACCGAACAGGAGGGGTCCCAGGACTGAGCCCTGTGGGACTCCACTTGTGACTGGCTTAGAGTCAGACATGGCACCTGCCACTCTTACCATGTGGGTTCTATCTGAGAGCCAATTGGCAACCCATCTCGTGACATAGGGGTTAATATTTAAGCTGGTGAGTTTGTCTATGATTCCTGAGTGTGGGATGGTGTCAAACGCCTTAGCGAGGTCCAGATATGCTGTGTGGACCACCTTCCCTTCATCTATGGCCTTGGTGACTGTTTCGAAGAAGTTGACCAAGTTCAGAAGGGGCAAGATCTGCCTTTAACAAAGCCGAACTGGGTGGGGTCCTGTGTCTGGAGGTTCCCAATGTCCCTGTTAATGAGCTCCATGATAATGCGTTCCATGGCTTTGCAGACCAAGCTAGTCAAGCTTATAGGGTGATAGTTCCCAGGGTCAGTTGTGGCACTACCTTCGTGGAGTGGTACGACTATTGCTGTACGCCATTCTTTGGGTACATAGCCTGTAGAGAGGCTGAGTTTGAATAGTGATTTGAGATGGGGGGGGGTTAGTTCATTTTGAAGCTCGTGTAAGACACAACCTGGGATAGCATCTGGTCCCATTGATGCTGTGTTTTTGGCCTTTGCAAGGGCTGTCTTTACTTGTGTGTCTGAAATACCTGGAGCGCCACATTCTTCTGGGATGGGTGCTAGCCCCTTTGGTGGAGAGGGAGGGGTGAAGTTTGCACTGAACTCGTCAGCCAGGATGTTGGCAATGTCGGTTGTATGAAAGTTTTGTAGTTACTGTTATTTCTGCCCAGACATACCATGATTTCCCTTTCTAGGAATCATTCATGTATTTTTTATACCTGCTTCACATACCTATAAACCTGTTAGTACAATAATCAGGAGCAAAGCCAAAATTAATGGGGGGGGGGGGTTCAAAAACTGGGAAGAGATTTTAAAAATTGTGCTTTAAATTTACAAAGTCATTATAATAACAGGTTTTGCAGTAGGAGGCTTTTTCTGAAGGCTGTGGTGCCTGAAACTTTATTATTTTATTTTATATTTGGTTACTGGGAAAGTCCAACTGGACACAAGTCCTTTTTCAGCAGAGGCCTGGGGAGAAAAGCTCCAAATATAGCTTAGATTAATAAAGTACAATTTCACAGGTACAGAAGAAGAAGAATAAACATTTTACATCAAGTAAAACTAGGATAATAATACTTTAAACTGTACATCAACTGAATGTAGGGTGAAAATGGTACACTATACAAGATGAAATCAAAATAACATTCCGTAAATATAGTATTATGCCAATAGAAAGTAAATACCAAGTGTCCGTACTTGGAAGAAGCAGACCTGTTGACAGTAAAAGAGAGGTATGAGGAATGAGACTTTCAAGGTAAATAGACGTCTACTGCCTGTAAATAAGGGAGGAGTAATTACCATGGGTGAGCAAGAAGGAGATGGAGTTCGACTAACCTGGGGAGTCACACTTACAAATCCAATTAGTTTGAATGTGTGCTTTAAGAGATTTCTTAAACTGAACTAAGGACATTGTGGCTGATATATTAGTGGGCAGAGTGTTCCATCTTTTAGCTATAAAATGTGAATAGAGGGAGGTTCATACAGAGTTGGTGGCTTTAGTGACTTGAAGGAGATGTTTGTTGTTGGAGCGTAGAAGCCTAGTACTGGAGTAAGAATGTATTATATTTTGTAATGCAGGGGTTTTAGCAGGATAGTAAAGAATCTTATAGGTTAGTATAAGCTGGTTGTAAAGGAGAAGATGGGGAAGTTCAAGCCAGTCGAATTGTTGTTTAAGGGCTGAGCAGTGGCGAGTGTGATGTGAGCTATTGGTGGTAAACAGCAATTTTGTTATAGTAGGCATCAGGTTTATCTCTATCTGATTTTCTAAAGTTGGTGAGGATAGGTGAGGCATATAGAGGTGTAGAGACAAGATGAGTTGAAAGTATTCTAGCTCTGGTGCTATTTATAAGGAATTGTTTATTTTTATGTAGTCCTCACCAATTTTTTATGTACTTTATGGTGAGTGAAATGTGAGAGACTGCTACATGAAATCTCAACACCTAGAAGTTTAGTGTGGGTGACAGGAGAGATAGTTGTATTATTGTTGGAAATTATACTAAATGTGGGTATGGGAGTGGAGTGCTTAGTATGCTGGAATATGAGAAGTTTAGAGGTTTAGTGTGGGTGACAGGAGAGATAGTTGTATTATTGTTGGAAATTATACTAAATGTGGGTATGGGAGTGGAGTGCTTAGTATGCTGGAATATGAGAAGTTTAGTTTTATTGGGCTTTAATATCAGTTGAGAATTAGTAAGCCATTCTCCTACAGAAAGGAAAGATACCTGTGTTTTTGATTTCAGTTCTTGGAGGGAAGGAGAGGAACAGATTAGTGTTGCATCTTCAGCATATTGAATGACTGAAGCATGTAGAGTAGAGGTATGGAGGTTGTTAGTGAAGACAGAGAAAAGTAAAGGACCAAGGATGGAACCTTGGGGAACATCCAGTGTGATGGGTAATAAAGGAGAGAGTTCTTGCCCCCAATGTACTGCTTGCTGTCTACCTGTTAACTTTGAAACCAGGTAATGGTGGGTTTATTAAGATTCAGTTCTGAGAGGGATTTAATGAGTTTGTCATGGTTAACCATATCAAATGCATTGGAGAGGTCAAGAAAGATAGCAGAGATATAGTTGTCATTATTTCTGTGGTTGTTTACTATATGAGTGAATGACATAAGGTCTGTTGTGGTGCTGTGATGAGGCCTGAATCCATGTTGAGTGTTTCTGAGAACATTGTGAGTTTTACGGTGATCCATGATTTGTCCGTGTATATACCTCTCCAGTATTTTGGACAGAGATGAGAGTATTGCTCTAGGCTGATAGCTGGTTAATTCTTTTGAGTTACCCCCTTTGTGAAGTGAAATTATGTGAGAAACTTTCCAGATCTCTGGGACTAAATTGTCAAATACTGAGCAACTGATGAGAATGGATACAGGGTCTACTTTAATTAAACAAAAGCGGAATCCGTCAAATACGAATCCATCGACACATAAACAGCAAAACACGGAAACGTCGAACGCACTAAATAGCGAAATTAGAAATGTCATATTTGGCCCATCTGCAGTATAGCTCCGAAAGGTAAGTGTGCGATAGTTATGGAACTTAGGGTTAGGGTGCGGGTTAAGGTAAGTGCATAGATAGGTAATGTATGTAAGGTTTAGTGTAAGGTTTTGTTAAGTGTATGTATGTGGAATATTTACTTTGTGTGGGTATAGTTCTGTAGGGTAAGTGTGCGGTAGTTAGGGTTAGGGAGGGGGTTAAGGGTAGTGTATAGATAGTTGTGTATGTGGGGTTTAGTGTAGGGTTACAAGTGGGGTTTTGGTGCGTTACTTTAGGATTAGTAGTAGGGTTTTGGTTAGTGTATGTATGTGTTTTTTGTTGTGTTTGCGTAGGTAGTATGTTACGGGCGGTGGGGTTGACCGACTATTGCGGCTTTGATGTTTAAATTTCACGGTTTTGCGTGTTCGACATTATCGCGTTTCGCTGTTTGTGTCGACGGATTCATATTCGGTGGATTCCGCTTTCATTTAAAGTAGACCCGGTGTGCAATGGCATCAGCAGCTATTTTCAAAAATTCAGCTGGGAGTTTCAGAGGCTAAGGTGTTAAGTTTTAGTTTCTTAAGAAGTTTCTTAATTGAGTCAGCAGAAATGGGATGGAAGGTAAAGCCATTGTTTATAATATGGTGATTGGCTGGTTGGTTGGAGGATGGACAGCTTTGAGAGTTAGCTAATGCGAGAGTGGATTCAGTTAAGCATTTGTTGAAGTGAGTGGCTACAATGAGTGAGGTGTCAGTTGGGGGAGTACCTGATTTTCCAGGAAGGAGAATGTTGTTAGTGACTGTCCAGAATTTTTTAGGGTTATTTTGATATTTAGTTTCTATATTGTGATAGTAGCTTATTTTGTCTATTTTTACAGATTTCTTTGACTTGTTACACAGTTAAAGATATGCCTGTTTGTCTGTATGGGATCCAGTTTTGTGCCACTGGGTCCAGGCTTTGTCTCTGGATTTCAGCAGAGTTCTAGTCTCTTTGGTCATCCAGGGAGTGCAGTTGGATTTAACTCTTATAGTTCTGGGGGGGGGGGTCTATATCAGAATCGCAAAAGCTGTCTTTCGCGAATACATGCTTATCGACACATAAACGTCGAAGAACAAGAACAGCGAAATACCAAAAGAGCGAAATGGAGAATGTCGAAAGGATTTTCTTGGCCAGCAGGGTGATCGTGGGGATGAGGAAATGAATCCTTTTCCCCACTGTAGTGTGGTCTCGGGAGTTGGTATATATAAGTAGGGGGGGTGTGGGGGGGTACAGGGGGGGGCTTGCCCCCCTGCAAAAACATTTGAAAAAGTGTTTTATGCAAGGTTTGTACAGGTAGGTTTACCTTACCTGTATGGCACTTTTACTTCCAGGAATGCGTTCGGCGTTCTCCATTTCACTCTTATGGTACTTCACTGTTCTCGTTCTTCGTTTGTGTCGAAGAACATGTATTTGTGAAAGACCTCTTTCGCGATTATAATAGAGACCTGTTCTGGAAGGGGCTTGGGAGTTTAAGATATCTAAAAAGGTAGAGTTGAAGTATTGAACAGCTTTGTCAAGGTTGAGGTACTTGAGAGAGTCCAGGAACATCCTTTTAGTGCATTAATAAAGCTAGACTGACTGAAGTTTTTCTTGTTTCTTATTACTTGGTAATTAGTGGCCTTTTCGTAATATGTGCAATGTCTTATTACAAATGTAGGTAAGTGGTCACTCAGGCTGTCAGTGAGGCATCCTGATTGAAAGATTAGAATTGGTCTGTTTGTCAGAATCCAGTCAAGTATTGAATGTCTCTTAGTAAATTTGTCATTTCTAGTGGGAGACTGGATGAGTTGAGAAATCCCATGGAGGTTGGTGAATTTCATGGGAGAACAGGAGTTAAAAGTTAACCAGTCAATGTTGAAGTCCCCCAAGATGAAGGTTTCATGTTGGAGGAACTCAGAGGCCCAGTCAGGTAGGGTCTCTAGGGTGGGTATGTTGTTTCTGGATGGTATGCAGCAGCCAATTATACTGACACTTTTTCTGGGTTAATTTTTAGTTTCTGCGTTGCTTAAGATAAGGGTGTGTATATCCAAGCTTTCTACCTGTAGTTGATTTTTAAATAGTAAAGCTACTCCACCTCCTTTTTTAGATGTATAATCATTTTGTAGGATATGTGACAAAGGATGTACTGCCAGCACAGCTAGCAGGAATTCTGTAAAGAATTGTCATTTGTGAATATCAATATAATTCATCCAAGATGTTTGTGTTACAAGTATATTAGAGCTGTATGTCATATAAGATGGTTTGTACAGACGTGTGCTGAAGAGGTATTTTACAAAGTGCTGTTTGAAATGTATCCACAGTGTACCCTACTGGAATAAAACAGAAATGTACATGTACTATTGTAACTGTTTAACTGTATATATTTTAACAGGGAAAACTGGAATACAAGAGGTTAACTTCAGAAAAACAACAGAAAAATAACTTAATTTAAATTACTTTATGGCTAGGCCGTAAAAAGAAGTTATCTTTCAGTTTCAGTGCAGCAACAGACACAATGTCTGTGCTAGAGATGTTTCTGTATAGTCATGGAAGTGTTTTATGACTTCCAGGATCTGCATTTCAGCAGTGCTAGCTTTCAGCAGTGGGGGGTTTACCTGGGATAGTGTCAGATAACAATAAATGATTGTCATTCTGCAAGCTATTCCAACAGTAATATTTGAGATATTAATTTAAGAAGTCTCTGAGAGAGAGACTGCAGTCTGTATTCTGTCTTTGACCTGACATCAGCTAGAGAATCTGTTCAGCACATCTGCCTTGCTGCTCTAATTAAGTAAGTGTACATTGTTATACTAATTCTCTTAGATATAGTCAGGAATATAGCAAAGTTTAGCTTAGATTTTTTTCTTTGAGACTGTCCAGCAATGTTGTTATAAATTTTTCATGTGATTTTGAACTCTGATGTTACTGTAAATGTATATTTAGTATTGTTTTGTTCTTTTATTATTATTAAATATATTTAAACCTTTAATTGTGGCTGGTCTGTCTAGATCTGTTTAAGCCCTGACAGTACTTGTATATTTATTTGGTGACACTGTGTAGGCCACTCCTAATAGCCTTGCTCTTGGTCAAATTGCCATTTCTCTTGATAGTAACATTACACAGTAAGATTGGACACCATTTGTTAAGGAGTTAGCTGGTGGCAGTAATAACTACCTTATAGTCTGGGCAAAAGAGGGCATAGCTAGTAAACATCTGCCAACCTTTCCTGTGTGTGTGTGTGTGTATGTGTGTGTGTGTGTGTGTGTGTAAATCAAACCTCAGAGTGTGTGTGTGTGTTTCAGCTACATGGGCAGGGACACGAAACACTGGTTGGACAGAGAGAGTGCTGGAGGTCTTGGCTTGGCCACTCAGCTGAGATCTCAACTCTATAGCTGTGCCAGTGGGGAGTCTTATTGGAGATCTGGAGAAAGATGGAGAAACAGTGTTGGGGTGTCACATTTATTGACTGGCAGTGGTGGGATCACCACATCACATATTGGGATTTAGTGGTGTGGATATTGAATTCCTGTAGCCTGTAAACAGTGGTCACTAAAGACGGTGTTTACACTCAGCCACCCAGTGAACATTCAGAATTTCATATCGCAATAGAGTTATTTATTTTATTTCTTTATTTTTTTGTTACCTTAGTCAGGGAGAGCAGGTAAGGATGTCCAAAGAGGAATATTGCAAGCTCACAAGGAGCCAGTTGGCTGAGCTGTGCCAAGAAAAAGGACTGGTGCATGCCAACCTGACTAAAGCAGAAATGGTTGTAGCTTTAGTCACAGCTGCATAGCAGACCAGCAACCAGGATGACAACCAGACAGGGTTTGGGGATGTAAACCTCTCAGCAAATGGACACTTCAACTCTGCCTTGGAGGACTTAAAAATCCATCTGGAGTCTTGAACTGGAGGCCAAATGTTTGGAAATAGAATCAGCAGAGAGACTGAGATGCCTGTAGGCTGAAGAAAATTAGAAACTAAGACATATGGAAGCTGAGGAAAAGGAGTGGCAGAGACAACATATAAAGGAGAGGCTGACTGTTCGCCAGGGTCATGGAGGTAATGGGGAAGGGAGTAACTGAACCACAGAAGCAACAAAGGTCAGTAAATTTCTTCCACAATTTACAGAGGGTGATAATTTTGATAGTTTCATTCATATGTTTGAAAGAGTATGTAAACAATATAATGTTGACCAAGGGCTCTGGGTACTGTTCCTGACCCCTTACTGCATGGTAAAGCTGCTATTTCCAAATTGTCTGATACTGATTGCTTAAATTATAATAGTGTTAAAAATGTTTTAGAGTGTTTTAAGTTATCTGAAGCTTGTAGGAAAACGTTTTTGAGAGCACAGACACAAGGCAGATGAAATTGTGTGACTATATTGCTGAGTTAAGCACTTATTTTCATAGATGGATGAGTGTGTGTCAGGTCACCACTTTTGAAGCACTGGCAGACATTTTGTGTGGGAACAAGCCCTTAGCACATTGCCTGAGGACATAAGAATCTGGTTGGCAGATAGAGAATGCAGGACCGCAAATGAGTTGGGGGGAAAAACGAGACCTATACCTAGCAAGCAGGGCATCACTGCATAGGAAAGGGATACCCAGTGCTGCTCATGGTTCTAAAGGTACCTATGGTGGGAAGCTTAAACCACCCCAACAGAGTCCGTCAGTAGCAGGGGAAGCCGTTAGTTCATGGCCAGGATCAAGGGTTAAATGTTTTAAATGCAACCAGAGGGGCGATGTAGCATATAGATGTCCAGAGAGGCAAGGTGGGGAACAAAAGGTGGGAGGGCCAGTAATTGGGAATGGCAGAATGCCAGCAGTAAGTTGTCTGGAGACAACAAGGGTACCAAGCTACCACAAGAGGTTATATCCTATCTTAGTAGATGGAAATAGGCCACTAGAGACAGCCTCTGACCTAACCATCGTGAAGCCTGCAGTGGCTAAAGAGGAGCACTACTTGCTTGGGCAGTATACTCCAGTCAGAGCGTTAGGAGGGACCCCATTCCAAATACCTTTTGTTGGGGTTCACCTTTAATGGGGGGGTGGAAAAGGAAGCAAGCAAGTAGGTGTGCTTGAGGATATCCCTGCAGATGTCCTGATAGGGAATGATTTTGGTAATGTAGTAACTTGTGTGCATGCAGTTAGGCTTGGAGACAAGCATGTGGGTCTAGTAGCCTTGGGGGGGACCCAAACAGACCACAGACTTGAAGCTAGGACTGGTGCGGTGGTTACTTCAGAGAGGAAGCTACCCTGTAGAAGTGAGACTGAAGGTGAGCCACAACTGCTGGTGGGTACCGATGTTCCCTTGGACAGAGTGACTGCAAAGGCAGAGGTGAGTAGTATTACCCAGGCTGACAGTGAAGCACCACTATCAGAGAATACCAGACCTCCTCTTGAAGGGGATCTGGGAAGGGTTACAAAGAGAGAGTTGAGACAGGCCCGGCTGTCAGACTCTACATTACAAGGCCTGAGGGAGGTAGCCAGTGAGGTACCTGATTGTTAAGGAAAAGGGGAATCTGTATACTGGGACAAAGGGTTACTATGTAGGGAGTGGACCCCTGAGGGAGGGCTAGAGGATGAGAGAATACAGCAGTTGGTAGTGCCCAGAGACTACCATCTGGCACTTCTAGCCATAGTCCATGACATTCCCTTTGCAAGTCATATGGGCATAAAGCATACAAAGAAACGTTTTATGCAGAACTTTTATTGGCCTGGGATTTCCAGGGATGTAACAGAATACTGCAGGACCTGTGCACAGTGCCAAAAGGTGGGCAAGGCAGGAGACAAGGTGAAAGCTCCTTTGATGCCTTTACCTGTGGTAGAAGAGCCATTTCAGAGGGAAGCTATGGATATTGTGGGGCCTCTGAGTACCCCAAGTTCCACAGAGAAGTATATCCTAGTGGTAGTATATTATGCTACCAGATACCGGCTGTCCTCCATCGCGGCAGAAAAGGTGGCAAATGTTTTGTTAGAGATTTTTAGCAGGCTATGTTTCCCAAAAGAAATACTGACTGACAGAGGTACCAGTTTCATGCCAGACCTGCTGCCTTGTCTGTGGAGCACTGTGGGGTAAGGCACCTTAAGATCGCCCCCTACCATCCCCAGACTAATGGTCTGGTCGAGAGGTTAAACTCTACACTAAAGACCATGCTATGGGCATTTGCAGACCAGTTTAAGAGGGAGTGGGACAAATATTTGCCCCATCTGTTGTTTGCTTACAGGGAGGTGCCCCAGGAATCCACAGGTTTTTCATCCTTTGAGTTGCTGTATGGGCATAGGGTGAGGGGGCATCTAGGTTTGATTCATGATGAGTGGGAGGGTGAGTGTGAATCCCACAGGGATTTTGTTATGGCATATGTCCTAAACCTCAGGACAAGGCTCAGGGAACTCATGGGCTTGGCCCAAGAGCACCTGGCAGAAGCCCAACAACAGAAAAGGTTCTGGTATGACAGGAATGCTCAAGCGAGAGACTATGCTGTGGGGCAGCAGGTTATGGTTCTCATTCCTGTCAAGCACAGCAAGTTGCAGGCAGCTTGGAAGGGACCCTTCAAAGTGGTAAGGAAGGTCAGTGATGTTAACTACATGGTAGAACTGCTAGGCAGGAGACAGGTGCACAAATTATACCATGTTAACACCATGAAACCATACCATGATAGGGAGGCCCTGGTACTAAGTATTTCCAATAGGAGGAAGGAGGAGTCTGATGGGGATCTCTTGCTACAAGGAGCCAGCCAGCAAAATCCCAAATTACTATGGTGGAGACTGGGGTTGCAGGTATATGATAAGACCATGCAGCACTGTGCTGGGGTCAGCATCGCCAAGGCAGCTGGGATCTCAGGCAGGGAATGGGGTAAGGTATTCCCAGATAGGCTTTTCCCTGCAATGTTTCTCAAGGGTCATTTGAAATACTAGCATGAGTCTTCGGGGGGGGGGGGGTGAGAATTGTGACAAAGGAGATGCTGCCAGCACAGCTAGCTGGAATTCTGTAATTAATTGTATGTCATTTGTGATATCAACGTAATTCATATAAGATGCTTGTGTTACAAGTGTATTAGATCTGTATGTCCTATAGGATGGTTTATACAGACGTGTGCTGAAGAAATATTTTATAAAGTGCTGTTTGAAGTTTTTCCTGCTGGAATACAACAAAAATGTGCATACACTGTTGTAACTGTTTAAATGTATATATTTTATCAGGGGAGACTGAAATACAAGAGGCTAGCTTCAGAAAAATAGCTGAATTTAAATTACTTTATGGCTGGGACATAAAGAAATAAGTTATCTTTCAGTTTCAATGCAGCAACAGACATAATGTCTGTATTAGAGAAGTTTTCTGTGTTGTCTTGGAAGTGCTTTATTGTTTTATGACTTCCAGGATCTGCATAGATCTGAGGAAAAGCCCTTGTGTATGTATTTTCACAGGTGGATGCTAAATACTGTTGCCTTTCAGCAGTGGGGGGCTTACCTGGGATAGAGTTAGATGACAATACATTATGTCATTCTCCAAGCTTTCCCAGCAATAATATTTGAGATATTAATTTGAGAAGTCAGAGAGGGAGACTGCATTCTGTATTCTGTCTTTGACTTGACGATGACAACTAGAGGATCAATTCACCACATGTGCCTTGGTGCTCTAAGTAAATAAGTGTTGTAGTAATTCTCTTAGATATAGTCAGGAATATAGCAAATCTTAGCTTGGATATTTTTCTTTTATTTGAGACTGTCTTGCAATGTTTTAAATATTTCCTGGGATTTTCAACTCTGTTACTGTAAATGTATATTTATTATTGTCTTGTTCCTTTGTTATTCTGACAGTACTTGTGTATTTATTTGGTGACACTTTGTAGGCCACTCCTAAAAGCCTTGTCAAACTACCATTTGTATTGATAGTAACAATACACAGTAAGATCGGACACCCTTCGTTAAGTGCCTTAAAGTAGCTGATAAAGAGCTCGCTGGTGACAGTGATACCTACCTTATATTCTAGGCAAAAGGGGGCCTAGCTAGTAAACTTGTGCCAGCCTTTCCCATGTGTGTGTGTGTGTGTGTGTGTGTGTAAATCAAAGCTCAGAATGTGTGTCAGCTACTTGGGCAAGGACACAAAGAAGTAAGCAAAAAGGTACCAAAAGCACCGAGAAACTGATAATCCACACTAGTACTACTGTCTGGTGAAGCAATAAAGTCACGGATTGATTCTTATGTAAACATCCACTTTAGTGAGTAAAATCCAAGCAGTTGCAGAAACACATACAGTAACACATAAACGTTTTAACCACTTCGTTTTTGTTTAAGACACTTCATCAGATGTGAGCCATCTTTAACTAACTCACTTTACATAGCTTAAAATAATGACATCACCAATGAAACTATCCAATGAATAAAAAAACATAAACGTTTAAATTAATTTAAAAGGAACATCTTTTCATGTTCAAAACATATTCCAGTTGTATAAATATTACTATAATCATATAAATATTATGTAAAAATGTTATAAAAAATATATTTAAAACCTATAAAGGTGTATATAAAATAATTCAATTCATGCATTACATCCTCATTGATTTGATGGTATTCAAACGCCATCTACTGGCAAAAAAATATATATGTCATTATTTTAAGCTATATAAAGTGAGTTAGTTAAAGATGGCCCACATCTGATGAAGTGTCTTAAACGAAAACGGAGTGGTTAAAACGTTTGTGTTACTGCATGTGTTTCTGCAACTGCTTGGATTTTACTCCATAAACGGATGTTTACATAAGAATCAATCCGTGGCTTGATTGCTTCGCCGAACAGTGGTACTAGTGTGGATTATCAAGGACACAAAGCACTGGTTGGACAGAGAGGGTGCTGGAGGTCTTGGCTTGGCCATTCAGCTGAGATCTCATCTCTCTAGCTGTGCCAGTGGGGAGTCTTATTGCGGATTTGGAGAAAGAGAGAGAAACTAGCCCTGGACTGACTGTTATCTCTGTCTGCTCTTAAGGGAAATTGCACTTGATGCTGAGAGCTGCATCTGGAAATACCATGCATGTACCTGTCATCCTCCCAGTGTACATACCTCACTGGTGCTCATGGTGAGGATTGAGGCTCCTTGATTACTGGGCCGTTGTTGGGGCATCACAGGATATTATAGCCTGGAGCTAGAGTTTCATTATTGGAAATGTGGTTTAAGCCAAGAGTCAGTTAATAATAGTAAGTCTGGGGAATATAGGAATAGATTAGCATGAAGGTCATGGACCTTGCTGCTAATGCTTCTGACATTCATATTTAGAAGGAGCAGTCCATTAGCTTTTCTAAGAAGTTGGAATGTGTGATGAGATAGATTATAGTTAGGTCGATATTGTTAACAGATGGGTCAGGATTAAGATGTATGTCTCCACTATAGGATAGTCTGGTTTCAGTGTGTACTTTGGTTCTTATTAGTTAGATATGTACTTGTCATATTTTGTGTATAGTTTATTGGTATTGTGGGAGGGTAAGATAAAGTTAATGGTATGAGGATAGTTGTTTGTGTGTAGGGTGGATGGGATGATGGAGGGGGTGAGATGTGTTGAGTGGTAGAGGTGGTATGATGGGGTGGTGTTTAATATCTGTTATTATTTAGTTACTGCAACCCTGTATGATTTGTCAGAAAACCACACATTTTACAAAGGACAGACCAAAAATTTGATGCAAAAATCTGGACAGTCTGCAAAATTCTGGCCTGTTTTGTGCTATTCCTGCTTTATCATTTTGTGAGTCTGTTAAAGAAGTCTGAGACTATCCTAGCAAATAAGAAAAGGATGGAGAACTAATCCTGCATATGTTAAATATTGCTATAGACTGGGGTCCTGTATATGTGCCTAAGCACATTCATTCATACACAAGTACATTCTTACAAACACACTGCAGATACCCCTAGTGGAATTTTAGGGGATTGCTAGTTGGCTTTTTGGCACGTCTTTTGGATATGTAGCATGATGATAGATACTTCAGAGAAAACCCACATGGACGCAAGGAGAACGTGTTTACTTCAAATAAATGGCACCACGGTCAGAAACCTAGCCAGACAACAGTGCTGTGTGAGACATCGGTGCTAGCTGGTGTACTACTGTGTTGTGGTGTTAATCTCCAAAAGTCCAATTATTTACACCATTAGGTCTCCAGTCTTTAATTTAGTTTAAGAAGCACATATTTATTAGCAGCATTCAGGTTCACGTGAATCAGAAACTGAGTAGTCTACTCTTTTGGTAATCTTTACATTTTCCGAAAATTTAAGTCTGGTCACCTGACCTGTATCTACTGCAGTCCTTTGTTGTATCTTTTAACAAAGGCATCTGAGTAGCCTTTAGCGACAGGAACAGCTTTGCCAAAAGTTGTGCTGGAACTTCAAGGCATTCCTTGGCACTTTTAAGGCAGTTCATTGTGACCCCGTTGACTTCCTTTCCTCCTTGAGTGCTGCATCTCATTGCACACTAGCACATTTCAGAGAGGTACTCAAAATGTCTGCAGCTAGTATGCAGTGTTCTCCATGTTGTAAATGCTGATCTGAATCCATCAAGTCTCCTCCTGCCCTCTATTATCCCCAACTTTCATGTACTTCACCTGCCAACTAAACATGTTTCTTATCCATGATCCTGGAGAAATGTTTGTCTCTGACCTTATTTAATACATTTTACATGTAATTTAAAATGCTATCAGGGCCTTCTAATTAGAAACATTTCTTTATACTGCTTGTCACTGACTACACTTCTAGATTTGTCTTATAGTGACCATTTTCTCTGTTTGTTTGTTTTTTTGTTTGTCTTTTTTTTTTTGAGAACTACCTTCTTCTACGTTTTTGGCTCATATTTTACTCTGTTAACCTTGTTTGTTTAATTTATTTGCATAATATGTTGTTATTACAAATGCACCTGTATTAGTCATTATCAGATGACCTTAAGGTATGCAAACAGTGTAAAGAGAAGAACATCAGCAAATGCTGGCACAATACTAGAATGCAAGTGATAAGAACTTATCTCTGTGTGTAGACATTTTAAAGATCCCTTCAGTTGCTCTCCAGTACTCAGCTTATCATTATTCCGGATAAGAGTTTTCCAGATGACATCATCTTGTAGGCACGGACACGGCAGAGGCTGTTCAAAGCAGAGTAATATAAATGGTGCATGTTCTGCCCAGAAACCATATAAGCAAAAACTGCAAGTATTGATAAAGAAGGCAGAGGAGGATCATGGCATATATGTTCCAGTGCTGCATTCATTAATCCAAGTAAACATTACCTTTCTGAAAAGAGAAATGTCTAATAATAATGGAAAACAATTTTAAAGATGTAAAGTGAGCGACTTAAGGGAGGCGCAAGGAAAGTACTATTTCACACGGGTGTGTGTGGCAGACAAACGGCAAGCTTTGTGAGAGGTAGAAATAAAGAACTGCTGGTCAAATAAGAGTGCTGACTTACACAGCCGGTAGGGAATGGGCAGATTCTGAGGAAAAGCAGTCCACTAATATCCACAATCCAAATCTATATTCTTGGTTAGTGAAAATTCAATGGTAGGAATGGAGGATAGGTCTGTTAATTTATTGGTGCCTTGTGCAGGTTTCCCTGACCATTTCTTCATTGATGTTCTGTTATTAGAAACATATTCTGTTTGAAGGTTCAATGAGTATTCATATTTCTGCATAAAAACAGGAATGATGGAAAAAAGGGTGGTTATTGGTTAAGTCTGATCTGTATTGAAATATTCCTTCTATATGGTTTGGATGTTTGTAGTTGATTTTCAACTGATCAGTCAGCATTTGTATTGTAAACAATTATATTACCTTTTTTAATTACATTGCAGAAACAAAATCTGCTTTAGTCCACCATTTTGTCTGTGCTAAATTAAAATCCATTACTTCAGAATTCCACATCATGGTATCTGTTCTTTTTCATTTTCATAATGTACTATGTATAACTGAGTGTTTGTCAAATTACAGTGGCATGGATGCTGATGTGTGCATTTTTTTGCATTCCATCCTTTCTACAATACTACAGAGAGCATTTAGTATGTTCTGTCTTCTAGTGGTAACACTGTAGTACAGTCTATTCAGTAAATTCAGAGTTTTTAACCCTCTCAGTGCCATAGAGAAGTAAGCTTGTACTCCATATGGCACAACAATAATCCCATAGGAACCCTTTTAGCCACCCATGTTTGTGTTCTTGCAGTCCTTTGCTTCAGTAACACCAGGAGCTTGTGTCCTATGAAAATTATCTGACTTGGCTTCCCTTCTGGAACTTCCTCTTTACCAGTGTCCATTATGTGTGTTCCTCTGCCTTACCATTGGTCTTCTTACTAATACACAGCACTACCTAACTTCCATGCCTCTTCTAAACACCTTTTTATTCCTACTGTCTTCTTTTTTTGTTTGTTTACTGTTTTATCAGTCACTGCAGCTGTACATTTCCCTTGCAGATGAGAAACACTGTTTTCCTAGGCCTCTGTTATTAGCTTAAGAATCCAGCATAGAATGTTGTCTGTACATGTTTTTGTCATTCTCTATTTCCAGTATGCCAGCAAACACTACCAAGTAATAGCCATGTACAGAAAACCCCCAGACCATTTCAAAGACAAGATACCTTGCTTCATTTTCTTATTTCTAACAGTTAGGATACCAGTGACACAATCCCATTACACCTGGTTATGCCTGAGGGATGGATAAAATGGCAGGTGGATAGTCAAATTAATCAAAAACTTTCCTCTAAAGCATAGCAAGTTTCTTTTTTAACACAAAATATTCAACTGATTTCAGTTTTCAGTCAATTCTCTGAAGTAAAATTAAATACTGCAGTATGTCTACTTTATCTTTCTTTGATAAAATAAACTACTGGCAAATTAGCAATTACCACTTTATGCAGTGTATTTGCTCACTTTTATAATTTCATGAGTCAGTAGTTTGTAAAACCTTGCCACCTTTTTTTCCATCTGTATGTCTAGTCATTTGTTACCTGTTTTACAGTGCATTTTTATAAAGCTCTCTTGGACCCTTGGCTTGGTAAATGAACAACGGAGGCTACACTAGCATTACAGCTAGTGAAGTACTGTTGACATCTACGAAAGTCAAGAGTGAAAAATATTTTGAGATCTGAGGTACAGTAACAAGAAAGAACAGTGAGGAAGGATATGTGGATGAAAAGGATGAGGCAGCAACAGGGGGATATTTGTTATTGTGGAGTATGTCAGTCAGCACAGATGATTAAGGGAAAACCCCACTCTAGAACTAAAAAAAAAATCTGTTTTTTTTTTCACTCTTTCTTTCCTGGCCTATTTTAACACCTCAAAATCTACTTTATTTGTAAATTTTAGCCTGCTTTCCACAATATGGCTACCAATGGGGGTTGATGTATCAACATGATCTTGCTCTTCCTCAACCTTTTCTCTTTCCCATAATGTACTTCAAGTCTGCTTTGTATGACTCATGCCAGACATAAGGAAGTAACTGTGAATTCCCATGCCACTGACATATAATGGGATTTGTGTGAGTCACCTTCTATACCTTCTGTAAAGGGGCTGCTTCTTTTCTGTTTCCAATCACCCTGAATTATGTTTGGCTTGTTTTACACTATACTTAGAAGTTGTCCAGCTACAGCCAGAAAAGTAGCTAAATTGCAGGCCTTTATTCAGGGTTTTCTTTTGAAGGCCAAGCGGAATTGGCACTCCCCTCGCCCACACCCCTGCAGAGGTGTTAAATGTAAAGGTGTTATGGCATGGGAATTCACAATTACTTCCTCATGTCTAGAATGAGTCATACAAAGCAGACCTGAAATGTGTTATGGGAAAGAAAAAGGGTTGAGAAAGATGTTCGTTGATACATCAAGTCCCATTTGTAGCCATGTTGTGGAAAACAGGCTAAAATTGCAAATAAAGCACATAGACTGATTTTTGAAGTGTTAAAATAGGCCAGGAAACAAAGTGAAAAAAAAAATTTTGTAGTTCTAGGGTAGGATGGAGTTTTTCTTTAAAGCTGTGAGCTGTTAGCAAGCTGTTTCCTGTTGTCAAGCATGCCTGTCAACCTCTTAGTTCATGAAGAATGGGCAAAATTAAAAATAGTGGGGGAGCAATGGCCAAAATAGCGACAGATTGTAAAAATTGCTTTTTTAGACTTGAAAGTTGCTAGGATAACAGGTTATGCATTACCATGCATTTTTTTGAAAGATATGCACTCCTAGTTAAATGTCTGTCATTATTTAATTATTTCAGTTTTTAATTTGCCAGGAAAAATGCACGTTTTCTGATAAATGGGCCAAAAATATCAGGCACAAATGAGGACATTCTGCAAAAATCTGGACAGTTGAGATGATCTGGGTACCTTCATTTGGATGCTGTTACTGTGAGCAAGTCACTTAGCTGAACAATGCTCCTTGGCACAGTCTGAAAAATGTCCACTAGGTCAATTTTCAACTATGGTTGTTATCTAGCTAACAAATGAATCAGTATGAAATATATCAATAATGTTAATCATGTCATGGAACTCCAAGAGAAATAAATAGATTGATAAAGTCATAGAATGCTAGACAGAAGCTAGTCCCCATGATATGCAGTGGCGCAGAGAAGGATGCAAGAGAGAACAGCAGTGAATTCCTTAGGGAAGTTCACATTGCTGAGCACTGAAGATCCAATAGACAGTTCAGGAGTTTGGGAGCTGTTACTGGCAAGTCAAACTGCTCATAAATAGCTGAACATAATGTGACTGTAGAGATCCAAGTGCTAGTAAGGCATATTCCCTACAAACTATGAACACATCAGGAAAAGGCCTGATGCTGCAACAGGAGGTGATTCAGAAGCAGTAAAAATTCCCCTCCCCTGCCTAGTATCTCACTGGTCATAATTTTCTAAAATGTCCGGTGTGGATTCGATGCTGATTATAATAAGTCTTCATTTGGTACAGATACTTGCCCAAAGTCTAGGACAAGTGACATGTTGGAGAGACTGGATGCTGATAACACCTAAGTACTGCTGAGTTGTTCAGTGACTACTGACTGGGTACTTTAAAGTAATCTGGTCATAAATTATTTCTTACCTTTGCATTACATCAGGTACCGCACAAAGTACCAAAGACATTTCCCAGCATTTGAGAATGTGTTTTGCAGCTGCTTTTGCTGGCGAAAAAGCTTTTTCTTACAGTGCTTTCCCTATGATCATGCCAGTGAACTTAAAGTAAACTTTAACCTCGGTGAACTCATGGTAGTGGAAGCATAATGCGTGTCCTTTGACTTCAAAAGATGCACTGCACACGTGTGTGCAGAGATGCATCCATTAAAGTCAATTGAAGGATTGCTCTTTCTGCCTACAGGGACATCAGGAAGGAACGCACTAAATTTATTTGGGCTGTGGTTTAATAAAAGCTTTGAAGCTTTTTATTAAAAATGTGTATCGGGTAAATACTAAATTAGAACAAAGCAAATGTGTCACAGCACTCGATTCACTAGATATTGAGATGCACCCACAGTCATGACCAAATCACTTCAACTTCTTGCAATGATAGGTTCATTGTAATACATATGGGGTTGCACAATGCCTCGGTAACATGCCAAAGGCTACTGAATCAATTTTATTTAGGACTGACGTTTCCCTTTACTCCCAGCTTTTATTTAGGACTGACGTAAATGTCATCATGTCTCTAGTCAAGTAGTGGACACATACTTCCTGACTTTCTTCACCTGTGGTAAGAAGGGATGATGGTGGTGATTCCTCACAGAGTAAACTGAAATCTTGTCATAGTTCATCCCCACACCAGGAACCGTCTGATGTAGAGTGCAGTGCATTGCTGGTTTCTTTATCTTCCATTATGAAGATACCAGGATGAAAAAAGCAACTATCAACAGGGATATGAATTCTGATTTTCACTCTAATCCAAGAAGGTTTTGGAGAGAGTTGAACTGAACTGAGTTTCTAACCATCCCATAGTACTAATCGTTTTACGGATATAGTCAACAAAGCCAGGGCTAGTGACACATTTGTCGTGTTCCTTGATCTAATAAAGGCCTTCGGTACTGTCAGTCACACAAAGCCCCCAACAGAAATGTCCTCATTAGAGCCGTCTCAATGGTAGATTCCTTTTATTGAAATTGCAGAACACTCTGTCCCCCTTTCTTCCTGTAAATACAGGTGTCCCACAAGGGTCAATCCTCGGACCACTATTCTTAAATATTCGTACCAATGCACTCCATACATGCACAAAACATGCCTGTCTTATACAGTATGCTAACAATACAACACTTTACATGTTCATCAAATAATCCAGCTCATCTACAGCAAATTACTCAGGAATCCTCTACTGCTACAGAGGAGTGATTATAAAACTAATAACTCATGCTTAATCACAAGAAGACCAAACTACTCTTTTCCTCTTCCCAACAGAATATTCCCATGCAAAAAAGAGCTTCAAAACATATTTCTTAACAATGCCAGTATTGCACTAACCTCTCAAACTATGCTACTAGGTATGACAGACGACACTCTCTTAAATTTGACTACCACATATAAAATGCCATTGCAGAACACGTTAAAATTAGGCCTGCTATATAGAGCCAGAAACTTCTAATCCCAACCTCTAGAATCACACTAGCAAATACTTATCTCCTTCTTTCTTTTTCCTGTGGTGCCCCATCCTTATAAATCACCAAAAATCACATATACAGAAGCTCAAACAATGTTACAATAAAGTTGTCAAAACTTCCACAAACATATTCCTCCATTTGCCCACTGTGATTAAATGATCAAAGACAACTTGCTATCTATAAACCAAACAAATCAGCAAGACACGCTTTTTATACTTTGTTTCTAAAGCCTGGAATTCTCTCCCTGTATCCATCAGAACAGTTACCTCCTTCCAGTCCTTCAAATTTTATCTAAAAGACCACTTAAAAATGGAATGGCTTTGCTCTTGTTCTGCATCAGGTTAGACATGTGCTATATTTCTGCAACTTCAAATCTACTTGCTATCCCCCTTATATCTTGTATATTAATATTCCAATTAAAAACTCTCCGGATAGCTATAATCACCTGATATTCTTTACCTCTTCCAACTTTCAAGTCAGTCTCTAATAAATACATATGCTAAAATCTCCCCTCCTTTGCCTGTACTTAATATGGAGACTCCATCTTCCACCTTCCCTCTGTCTCTTATACATAATTAAGCACATTTTATCATGCACTGTCTTACTGTTTTCACTTACTTCACTACAGCTGTTTTCTAAAAATACCTGTGCATCACGCCTGCCATAACTAGTATACCTAGATCTAATCGTGTCCATACTATTTTCATATGATAAGAATTATGTGTATATATTTTAATTATTTATTTATTTAGTATTATTATTTTATTTTTACATGGGTTTTTACCATCTTCATGAATTGATATTTCTGTTTTTATGAATTCATTATTATTTCATGATTTCTTTATTTATACATATTATAGACATTTTATATATATACATTTTCATATATTTTTATATGTGTATTTATATGTGTTTATCTTGTTGCATATTGTATAGAAACATACATTTTTAGTTTTATATGGTTTTAGGTCTTTCTTGATATAAGTGGTTGTTATGAATGACTTGAACTAACAGCATTGTAACAGTCACTATGACTACTTGCCTGATTTAAATGAATTACTTGATTGAATTTAAGTGTAATTGGTTAGTATATTTAAAGACTGTTCTGTGATTAGTAAATGAAATCTGATGAAGCGTGCAGCGTTTGGCACGTGAAAGCGCTCATTCTTGTCTACAATTAAACTTTGGAATTTTATGTGCATTGTAGTGGTGGTCTTGTCCTGTATTTTCGTTATTGTTTGGTTTCTTTTCTGGAGTCAAGACCTTTGGAGAGCAGCTGTACCTTGTTTTACTTCATAGTATACCTAGATCTAATCGTGTCCATACAATTTTCAGTCTTTGATGTAAACAACTTATTGTTTTCTATCACAACTACTGTTTGCTATTTAAATCTTGTAAATATTTGTCTGTATATATTTAGTGTTACAAATGCAAATGTTATATAGTATTGCTATGTGAAATACATACCTCTCAACCTGAAAACCTCAAAATTCTGGACAAAGGCCCATGAAAATAGGTGCAAATCTGTACGCTGATTAACATAAAATTTGCATACATAATTATGTAATCCTACCCAATCCAGTGGAATTGTGGGATACCAACTTTCAAATGCAAACTAAAGAACAGACCAAATATGAAACGTAAACAGAAGAACAATAGTGTTTTATTTGTATTAATATTTGAACTTGTGCAAAACTAAAATATAATATTCTTTTACAAAAATAAACTGCCTCTAAGGCCACACAGTTCGGAAAAGTGAAGTAGCATACAAACAGTTCATATAATGACCAGACTTGTAAATGTTAAAATGAGGCATTTGCTATGCTGCTGTAACAGCTGTTGATGTTCATAAGTAATTTCTATGAGTAGGCAGTTTCAGACTGCAGTTAATCAACAACTGTCATTTTATACCACACTACTTACAAAAAACAGGCACACTACTCTCAAATATCTAACACTGTATTTCCTTATACAGTGAAAGCAGCAACTTTTAGACTATGAAAGCCACATCATACACAAATGCAAATAAAAAACACAAATCAGCTTAAAGTATAGGATTGAAGTCACTAAATGTCATATATTTGAGTTTCAGACTTCAGATTTTTCAGAAAATGTATGTTAAAACAAACCCTGTTACTCTAACAATGTTCTAAGTTTATAAGGGCAATATTTAAAATATGTTCCTATTTTTGGGCCTATGTCCCCTCATTTTGTAAGGCTTTGTCCAGATTCCTTGCACTAAGAGGTTGAGAGGTATGTTTCTACAGCTTCACAGTCCCACTGCTAAAACTAAACAGCTGCATGTTTAACCACATAGTTCGCCCAAAGGAAATCTGTTTCCAATTTCACAGTACAGAAGAGGTCCAAGGTACTTAAGTAAGGAAAACCAATCTGGAGCTTTGTCTGTTTACATTTCTACACGATCACGTCGGTGCAGTTCTAAGTGACCACAATGCGACAGATTGATGGCTCCCCGCATAATATTTGGGGAAGAACACATTTAGATCTCCAGAAAACACACACGTTACAACTCTGGAAGGAAATAGCCTATTTCCCACACTTCTTCCAATATTTCTAGCTTGAACCTGTTTGCTAAAAAGCAATAAAAAGGCCCATTTGATGTCTTGTGTTGCCTTGGGCCTGATAACCTTAGTTTTCCCTTCTTAAAGACGACAAGCTATTTCTTTAAACTTGACATCAAGTAACTGCTTCTGCAGCAAGGAAAGTTGCAGCACCCCTTGCTTGAATCACTTCATTGCTCCAGACAGATGCTGAAGTTTGAATTCAAGAACTTTCTCACCACAGATAATAGATGTATCCAAGACAACAGAAAGCTTTCTGTATGGAATTCCTATTTTGCAAAATGGAACATACATTCTCATTGGTGCAGTGTATGTGATTTAGTACCACTCCAAGTGCCACTAACTCACGTCCTAGTCTGTTTGTCTCAAATGCTTTCTAGGAGTCTAGTTTGTTTGTTTACTGGAACTAAATGTTTGCCTGGTCAGTATACCTTTTATGGGATATTCCTGAGTCCTACAGTGGAAATGTTTCATGGAGTAGCTTGTCTTTGAAACCACTGAGGAAAACATTGACCTAAAATGATATGCACGTACATAATACATAAAAATATAGGATCAGAAAATGAATATTCCAACACACTTACACTGCATAATATGATGACGTATGCTAAAAAAAACAACTTTAATATCTATGCTCTTATAATAGATGCCCAGAAAGCATTTGATAGAGTAGACATAAATTTTTTGTTTGATGTGTTACCCTATTTTAACTTGCCCCAAGAATTCATTCAGATACTACAAATATTATATAGTAATCCATACACTACGCTATACATCAATAGGACTTATTCTAACAGAATACAGATTAAAAATGGTACTCGTCAGGGTTGTCCCATGTCCCCCTTATTGTTTAACCTATATCTAGAACCCCTATTTTTATATATCAAACAAAATTTGTATCATAATGCACCAATAATTTATAGGAATAAAATATTAATGTCAGCATTCGCCGATGATCTTATTATTTATTGTACAACCCCAATTTCAGACAGTGAAAAGATATTAAAGCTCATAAACGAATTTTCAGTAGTTTCCAATTATAAAATTAACTTACAGAAAACAAATATCTTCCCATTAAGAACCCCAAAACCTTTTTCACTAATGGCCCTGATGGGAAGTTAACATGTAAAGAAAATATTAAATATTTGGGTATCAACTTCTCTACGGATAATAAGGACTTTTATAACAATAATGTTAAACGAGTATGGGAACACATAATAGCTGATTGTGACAGATGGAAGAATTTAAAACTACCGGTATTAGCAAAAGTATCAATAGTGAAAATGAATATACTACCACGAATGTTATACATATTTAGGTCTGCCCAATTATCAATTTCAAAAACAGTTTTAAACAAATGCATAAAGATCTAGCTAAATTTATCTGGAACCCAAAAAGAACTAGAATATCTTATGAGAAATTAATGACCCTAAAACAAGAGGGGACTTGAGCTACCAAACTTTGAAGCATATTATTTGATTGTAAACGCTAATAAAATTTTAAGAATTGCTAATTATGATGTAACGAATACAAAATGGATACCAACTTGGGTGGTCTTGAATCATAAGCATATTTTGGATAGGAAAATAAATCCTAAAGCATTGCCCTTTATGGACAAAATTAGTCTGATAAAATATGGGGTCATGGACCACATAATAACCTGTGTCTCATCTTTGCAAACTTTATTTCAGTCCGTAGATTTATTGCAATATATGATGGTTCTTCAACCTTTCCACAGGAATCCTAATTTTAAACTAAATAATCAGCTGATCGATCTCAGCAAATTTCCATTAATACTTAATCTGACTCTATTTGATGTTTTTAATAAACTTGACTTATCGGCTTTACAAATTAGACAGGAAATGAATCTACCTAGAAGTTACATTGTTATAATGAGACAAGTTAAAGAACTTGCCTTGAGCTACTTTAGGAACTTTAAACCTGCAGCTGGATTTGTGGATAAGTGCTCTGAATTGTGGCAAGCTATCCAACAAGACACTAAATTTATAGCAACTGCATATAAATTAATTAAGGATTTGAAATTTCAGGACAAAATTTTGCTTTCAGAGTATTGGGTAAAAAAGTAACAGTAACAGACAATCAGATATTAAAAGCAATTGATATAACTAGGAAATCAGTTTCTTTTCAAAAACTGATGTACACGCAATTGATGATTTGGAACAATGCATATTACACACATCTTAGATTACATAAATTTAACCCTAGGAATTCTCCAATTTGTCCATACTGTGCAGATCAAACAGCGGATCTTCTTCATATGTTCTGGAGTTGTAAATGCGTATATAAACTTTGGAACTCTCTTAAAGTACAACTGCAAAAGATGGGTTATCAAAGTTCTACACTGTCATGGGAATTTATGATTCTACACATTCCTCCAAGAGAGCTTTCCAGATCGCAAACTATTATCTGTATGAATATTTTTTTGCTGATGAAACTCTATATAGCCACAAATTGGCTAGAACCACATAAGACATCATGGAATAATTTTAAGCTTGTGGCTATAAAGCATATACTAGCACATAAATTACTTCTGAAACAAACTAACAAAAATATTAATAACCCGAAAATATGGGAAAAGGTCTTCAATATTATATTAGCATGATACAATTTTAGGAATATATTAAATATAGGAAGCATTTCATGTAGATATTGTATAAATGGTTTGTAGTAGTTATAGTGTATTATGTGTGTGATGTTTATTGTATTTTTGTAATGTTTTTGGAAAATATATTTCAATAAAAATTTATTATGGAAAAAAAAAAGAAAATGAATATTCCGTTTTTCTTTCCCATTAAAATTCTCATATTCAGTTCCCCAAATGTGAATTCAGTCTGGCCTTAAAAGTTGTTGATAGCAGTAGCATTATATGGGCTATCAAGTGCACTAGAGTAGTTAAATCAAAAGCCATAGCTGGGTCATCTAGTGCCTGGTGCCATTCCATGATCTAGCACACCTCCTGAACTTGAAGTTGAAGAGCACAAAAGCACGTATGCACACAGACACAAAAAAAATCCCTTTCTCCAGAAACTCTGTGGAACTCTAACACTCCAAGCCAGGTCTTTTCTGGCACTCCTCGCCTTATGACTCACAAGCAAGCCAGGTCCTTTTCACACACCAACACCAAGCCGAGGAGCAAAAAAAAAACATGTTTATAATTGTAAAAAATGTAAGAAAAAACACTTGCAGTGTAGCAGGTAGCTTACAACTTACACCAGCTTCAGTCCTGATTCCAGACTACAAAAGCAGTATCAATATTAATTTCAGTTCCAGGTACAGGCATCCAGAAGTTCCAGTACAGAAGTGAATGCGGTACTGTACTACTGATCAATCGGATCAGCATCTCCAGATTGCACTCCCTAACACCACTTAGGGCAACTGCTGCCCCTTCACACCACCCTAACTACAACTGTTGCTACTTCTAAGACTTTTACAACCCTATAAAAACAAAGTGAATAGGCAGGTACAATAAAAAGTTTTCAGCTTAGACGGTGATGACAGCAGTCTGCCTGCTTGAATACAACTGCATTTTTATTTCTATTCTTTTGCTTACCCAGAGGCTGAGCTGCAAGACTCTGAGTTGGAGAAATTAAATTTTCATCATTCTGTGTAGAAACAAGGGTGGGTGCTGGGCAAACTCTGCAGATTTGCAGAACTTAAGTTGTATGCACAGCTTCGCTCCACTCGCTGCTGCTATATTCCCTCCAATTACAATCCAAATCTCTGACCAAGTCCAATAGACAGTCTGCCTAACGACGAAGCTGATGTTGCATGCATGCTCCTGTATGCTGGCAGTGCACAGTGACATCAGCCAAAAATGTAAAGTTGTAGATTAATTTCTGATTTTTTTCAATTTTTTTAAAGAGGGCCACTCAAAATTCATGGCACCCCATTATTTTACCTTCAAAACCGGTAAAGACCAAGGAATTCGGTATGGTTGAGAGGTATGGTGAAATGTCATTTATCCATGGAGTTTTTCTTCTCAGGCCTCTGCTGAAAATGGTTACATACATACCCAGACAGATCATACCAATAAACAAATGTCAAATAAATAAAAACAAACAGAGCATGGTTTTGACACCTCTTGAAAATCCAGACTTATTTCTCTTGGCAACATTTTTTTCTTTCTTCATTGAAAGCATGCTAAGTTGAATCCAATGATTCAAAAATCTGAATGTCTTTGTGCATCTACATCTTGATGAAAAACATGACTGAGTAAAATTTTAGATGGCTTCAACATATCTCCAGATTGCACACACTTGAGGCAAGAAATATCATTGATGAAGGTGTTTGTCCAGCCTAGGCTTGAATGCAAGTTCCTGCTTGTTGAATGCACTTTCCTCAAAAGCCAACATCACCTTCAGGTCTTCACTTGTAAGATTTGTAGGTTTGTCTTCTTGTCCAGTAGATGAGAGTATCAGTGTGATGCTCTCCAAAGAGCTAGCTGGCTTCCTGCTAAATAATTGTAATCTCCTATCACTGACGTTTAGCATTCTTAAGCATGGCTTTACACAGTAACCTAGTTCAATGTTGAACACAGATACAGTCTCTTACCCACCAAGGTCCCACCCCACCAGATATCTAGTTTTACAGAGCGCTACCAGCTCTCTCACCTACACTGACTATATCATTTTGTTTTAAAACAACTATTGTGTGTGTCACTCTTCCTGAGTTGGACTGAAGTTGTGAGGACTATGTTACCTCCTACTGAGAAGGCTTAGCTTTCTGTAAATGTTCCAAAAACACTTCTGTGCGCCAAAGAAAAAGATTTATTAAGCAAAGCGTTCGGGTTAACCACCTTTTATCAGTACATAACATTGAAATCAATCTAAAGTCATTTAAATAGGGAACATCATTAATACACGATTCAGCCAGCCAAACAAAACCATCCTCCAATTATATACTAAAATATTGCTTATTTACATAACAATTAAGACACTAATATATCATATTATAAAAACATATAAATATAAGATAAATATTTAAAATACCTAATCTATAAACTGTAAATTGCAAAGCATATAAAAAACTAGATATTCTCTCTTTGCTTTTTAACTAATATTGGTTTCAAGCTGACCATTACATTTAAACCTGGTTCTGCCTTAATGATGTTCCCTATTTAAATGACTTTAGATTGATTTCAATGTTATGTACTGATGAAGGATGGTTAACCCGAAAGCTTTGCTTAATAAATCTTTTTCTTTGGCGCACAGAAGTGTTTTTGGAATATTTTAAGTGACAGACCAGACTTTGTTTGTTTCTGTAAATGTTCCCCTGTTACATCTGTTAACATGGGTGTCCTTGTTCAGTCAATGTGACTTGTGTTAAGTTGTCATCTTGCTCCTGGCTATCCCCTCCATTCAGGATTTCCTGTTTATCTTGTCCTTTACTTAATTCCTACTTCTAATCTATGTTTAAATGCACTGTAGCTTTATTCCAATTTGGTCCTTCCATATTGTTTTTATTTGTTATGATGCATTTTCTACATAGCAATAAAACCTTAACTGTAAAGTTTGGATATCATCCTCACTTTGTCCATTTATGTGTAATAGTATTGAATTAAATGTTGCAAAACTGTATTTCATGTTTCAGTAATCCTGCTATTTTTAATGTGTGTAACTGCACACATACATAGCACAAATTACCACTGCTACATATTCCTTATAGAGCAAACCAACCTTTGGTAATAAGTACGTGTTTCTTTCACAGTCTGATTAAGTGAACTACCCAGATGTTCTTCATGTGTTGCAGTCATTACATTTGGGTTATCTGCTTGCAGTAGCCATCAGTCGGCCTGATTAACAAAGTCCTGGGTCCTGCGTCAGTTGCTGTCCCTTCTTCCATGACGTCAGGTCGTCAGGGGTATAAAACATGCAGCCGACGCCATTACATCAGTCTTTCTTGCCATGCAGTGCCTGAAGCAGAAGCAGTTCGCAAGTGCCAGTCGGCCGACTCCTGAAATTTTCATTTTCGAGTTTCAGAACCGAAGTCTTCAACTAAAGCTAAGTACCTTGTTGGGGAAACTTTTTCTTGCTCCTTACCGATGTCGGTAACAGTTAATAATTGCATTACTTGTGAAAAGCAAACACCTCATAAAGATTTTCATTCATACTGTATTCCTTCCCTAGGCCCTGACCACGATGTACCTTGCTGTTGGGTTTCTGCTTTATTTAATCAGCGCTGTATTCATCGTCAGTATATTTTCACCTCTAAATGTTTCGGTTCACTGCTTAATTATCCAGAAATGTCATTGGTTAGTCATTCGACTACCCGGATTCTGAAAAAACGCAAAGATAAAGAGAGAGACAGGCTGCCAAGGTCCAAAACCGCCGCCGACGCTTCTCCTAAGCCAGTCGCCAGTTCACCGGTACTCAGTGAGGTGCTTTTGCAGCCCCTGATACCCTCTACTTCTGATTCACAGGCTCCTACTGAGACTCATTCGGAGTCCGGTATGCCGCAAGATGCTTCAACTATGGAAGCCACGGATGTCTCTACTTTGGATGAGTCCGGAGCCGCTGTGCAGGCACTGGCTTCTGAGAGTGTATTCAGGCCTATGGACTTGCATATTAAACCAATGCCTCCTTCTTCATTTAGGCCTAAATCTCGAACCATGCCTAAAAAACAACACCCAGGCCACATGCTCAGGCCTCTATGCCTAAAATACAAATGATAAGAATAGCTGAAGATCTTATAACTCTAATCAGGGGAAGCCAACCCCCTTTCTAAGAGGCCTAGGACTGAAGTTGTTTATGAATCTTTTGACCAGGATTCTGTTTTTTCTGATTCTTCTGATGATCTGGATTTGCCTTTATCTACTTATGAGGATTCTGATTCAGAGGACTCTATTCCCTCTGCTTCCCCTCCAGAGGATTTTTCTTTTGGTGAAACTTTACATACTCTAAGGGAGAATTTCCACTGGGAAAGCCAGGATTTTTTTGATTCAAAAAAGAGGCTTAGGGATTTCTTACTCCTGCCTCTCAGCATAGGCCTTTAGCTATTCCTCCTGTACTAGACATTGTTGATGATGCTTTTTCGGAATCTAGTTTGGCCCCTGATTCCTTGCCTCCTGCTCCCAGAAAACCTGACAGAGATATTACAGGGTTCCTGATTCACACAAGTTCATTTTTAAAAATCCTATTGTGGATCCAGAGACTATTTCACAGGGCCCAAGGGCATTAAGGCTTCTACTGCTAAAAATCCTACCCCTTCTGATAGAGACTCCAGGGCACTGGATAGATGGGGTAAGAAGGTTTACACTTCTGCTGCCTTGGCCATTAGGGCTTTAAGCTGCCAGTTTCATATGTTAAAGTATCAGCATCATGCTACTGGATTGCTGAAACAGAAAATGATGTTTATTTCTGACTGTGCGGAAAATAAAGAATTACAGGATTTAATGCATTCTGCTGAACAGGTTGGAAAACATATTTCGCAATGTGGATTTGATTCATTAGAGGCCTCTTGCAGGGCTGTTGTTACTGGGTCTGTGCTCAGAAGGCATGCTTGGCTTAAAGAACAATCTTTACCTGATCATGTTAAAACTAAATTGTTGGATGCTCCCTTAAATCAGGACAGCCTGTTTGGCAACAAGGCTGAGGAAGTTCTTAAAAAGATGGAAGATAAAGCTAAATCTATGCAAACTGTTAAAGATTTCTTACAAGTTCAGCCTCCTGGATTTAGTAAGCACTGGCCCTCTAAGAATTGGTCCTTTCCAGCCCCTTCCAGGTCTTAAGCCAAACCCAGACACAGCAGAAACCCCAGGTTTCAGTCCCAGGGGACACGCAAGATTAAACAGTGGGGGGTTTCCACACCTAAATCAGGGAGTAGTAAGACCCCCCCCTATGGAAAACTGTCTCAATGACTTGCTTTTAACATTTCCAAGCACTTCCCAACTGAATGCTCTTTTAGGCAGAAAGATTGGTCTGCAGGCCAAAAACTGGGAGCTCATTACCCAGGACAAATGGGTTTTAAATATCGTATCCCAAGGATACAGATTTCACTTCCACATCTTACCAACACCAAGCGGGTGACCAGATCTACCCCCAAATCAGTGGGCAGAGGCCCAAAATCAAGTACTCTATCTTAAGCATGGGGGCTATTCAGTTGGTACCAGAAGAGGAAAAGGGACAAGGTTTCTATTCAAGACTTTTTCCTGGTACCCAGAAAAGGCAATACATGACATCTGTACGGGACCTTTCTACTCTAAACACCTTTCTGGAATTCCAAAGTTCAAGATGCTGCCTCTTCACCAGCTGCTTCCTATGCTAGGCAAAGATGCATGACTGGCAACACTAGACTTAAAAGAAGCATATCTGCACATCCCAATCAGGGAATCTTGCAGAAGATACCTACGCTTCAAAGCAGGCTATACACGCAGTTCTCTGCACTGCCCTTTAGCTTATCTACTCCGCCCAGGGTATTCACAAAGTGCCTAGCTACAGTCATTGCATTCTGCAGGCAAAGAAATATTCAAATATACCCATACCTGGATGATTGTCTAATCCAGGCAGAAAGCCAGGACATACTTTTGAATCATCTGGCCTTTGTTCAAAGGGTGCTGACTTGTCTGGGGTACACCATAAATGAAAAGAAATCACACCTGGTACCCTGTCAACAAATATTCCTGGGAGCAAGCTTGAATACAACTTCCCAGATGGCTTTCCTCAAGCCAGAGAAACGGATTCGTTTGCCAACCTACTTCAAACAAGTGGCCACAAAAACCCAGTTATCTGCAATGCAAATACTGCAAACCTTGGGGTTCATGGCCTCCTGCATTCTTCTAATTCCATATGCAAGGCTGCGTATGAGGAAACTGCAATGGTATCTCAAAAGCCTATGGTGTCAACATTTGCAGGATCTAGAAGCAGTGGTTCCTATCATACCTTGCCTACGCCTAGAGTTCCTTTGGTAGGCAGAGGCCTGCCACCAAAACAAGGGGCTGCCATTCACACTACCCCTTGCCATCCAAATCTTGACAACAGATGCCTCCGACTATGCATGGGGGGGGGGGGGTTCACCTGGCAGGGAAGTGCATTCAGAGCAAATGCACCTACACATAAATCAAAAGGAAATGTTAGCTGTACAGAATGCTCTGACAGCCTTCAAGGACCACATTCTTCCAGGACAACTAATGGTAAAGACTGACAACACCACAGTCATGTGGTACATAAACAAGCAGGGGGAGGTACCCATTCTTACCCTCTCTGCAGACTAGCCAAGTGAATCTACAAGCTCAATTCCTGCCAGGAAAACTAAATACACTGGCAGATGGATTAAGCATAAACTTCATGGACCCACACGAGTGGAAACTGGAACCAAGGATTTTCAACATGTTAACAAGCAA
This sequence comes from Protopterus annectens, assembly GCF_019279795.1. Taxonomy (NCBI): domain Eukaryota; kingdom Metazoa; phylum Chordata; order Ceratodontiformes; family Protopteridae; genus Protopterus; species Protopterus annectens. Next base: position 425,023,099 of record NC_056749.1, read on the forward strand.
ATGGGGGAGCCCAGATCTAGACCTGTTTGCCTTCCCCCAGAACCATCAATTGGACAAATTTTGCACAAGGATTTCCCACAAACTAGCTTGGAAATTGGATGCTCTATCCTTCAGATGGAAAAACCATCAGTTTATGCCTTTCCTCCTCTGCCTCTGCTCTCCAAGGTAGTACTAAAGATCAAACAGGACAAGCCAAGGATGATCTTAATTGCACCAGACTGGCCACAACAACACTGGTACCCCCTCCTGCGCAGTGTGTCATGCTTGGCCCCATGGCACCTGCCTCAGACTCCTTCCCTGTTGTCTCAGCAGGAGAACCAGATTCTGCACCCTCAGCTGCAAACCCTGAGCCTAGCAGCCTGGCTAATTACTTAATCTCTCCTTTACCACCCCTCAGCAAATCCGTGATTGATATCAGTTTAGAGGCTAGGAGGTCTAGTACTAGAAAATCTTATGCTGCAAAGTGAAAAAGATTTTGTACCTGGAACCAATCTCAAGGGATGAGCACAGCAGTGCCCAGTTTACCTCGGATTCTACAATATTTGACTGAGATGCTTCATAAGGGCTTGTCCTTTTCCTCCATCAAAATCCATGCCTCAGCCATTTCAGCTCATTATAACACAGAGCCTCCCCTCTTCTCTCGCCCACTGCTCAAGCAGTTCCTCAGAGGGACCAAAAATTTAAGGCCACCCAGGAGAACTCTAACTCCAGCCTGGGACCTTAACTTTGTCTTGGAGAAACTCACTCTTCCTCCTTTCGAGCCAGCTGCTACTGCAGATTTAACATTCCTTTCCTGGAAAACAGCTTTCCTCTTAGCAATCACTTCTGCAAGATGGGTATCTGAATTACAGGCCCTTATGGCAGTGAAGCCTTTCATCATTTTTCATGCAGACAGGGTGTCCCTCAGAACCAATCCCTCCTTCATGCCCAAGGTGGTATCCAGTGTGGCCCTTAATCAGTCCATTCATTTGCCTACCTTCTTTCCTACCCCACAGAACAAAGGGGAACGGATACTGCACTCCTTAGATGTGCACAGACAACTTAGATTCTACTTGGACAGGACTAAACCTCAAAGGAAATCTGAACAACTGCGGTGGCATTTGCTGCAGGGATAGAGGAGGAAGCTATTTCAAAGCAAACCATTTCAAAATGGATAGGCCACTGCATTCATTTCTGCTGTAAGCACCATGGAAAAACTATCCCTCAGGGCATCGGACCCCATTCAACCAGGGCTGCATCTACCTCTGCAGCCTTTCTCAGGGGCGTCTCTACAAGGGACATCCTAGAAGCTGCTACCTGGAGTTCTGTACATACTTTCACCAAGCATTATCATTTGACAATTTTCTCCAAATCCAAAGCTGGTTTTGCCACTGCAGTCTTGCAGGGTCTTATAGCTGGTCCTAATTCTATTTAAATTCCTCCACCCAACCTTAATTTTGGGAATCTACCCAAATGTAATGACTGCAACAGTGAAACACGAAGAACATAGTACAGTTGTGTACACTTACCATACAGTCCTGGTTTCTCTCCCTCCAGCCCCCTTTCTTCTTTTGGCTATACCTCTACTCTCAGTTACTATGCTCAAAAAGCTTTTTGGTGTATTTGCTTTTTTGTTGGAGGTATATCTTTGTATTATAGATTTAATTGCTTCCCATTAGGGGGGCACCTGACATCTGAGGCAAAAAAAACTGATGTAATGGCGTCGGGTGCATGTTTTATACCCCTGACGTCATGGAAGATGGAACAGCAACTGACACAGGACCCAAGATTTTGTTAATCAGGCCGACTGAGGGCTACTGCAAGCAGAGGGCTACTGCAAGCAGATAACCCAAATGTAATGACTGCAACAGTGAATACACTTGAACATCTACATTTATGGTAAGTGTACACAACTGTACTTTTCTGTTGCTGTAGTGTATAAAGAAAAATAATTTAAGTGCAGATAATGCTGTGAAAATGACAGAGCAGAGACTGAATTTTTATCTGTATTAGTTTTGTTCTGAGGCACTGAGACCTAGAGTACCTTTTCCCATTGTTAAAGTAATTACATATTGTTCAACAACATTTTATAGAAGCAACCTTTTGATACTCTATATTTCCCCATGACATTTGGAAACAAGGTGGTGGTTTTATTCTGTTTTAAGGTATAATTAGGGCAGCTTATTTCCTTCCTTTTGTTAATGGAGTGAGAGCACTAGATATTTCCAAACCCATTTTCAGGGTTGATTTGTGCAATGGCATGACAACAGCTGATAAGTAAATTACAAGCAACATACAGTCAAGTGTTAAAACAGAAGTCAGTAAGTTAAAGAAAGAGCTAAATATAAATGGTGTAGTCCTGTATTAAGACTGTATGGGCTGTTGAGTGTTACAGCCTTTCTGCTAGTTGTATCCCAGTTTCACTGTTCACTTACTGTCCTTTGATGTTACTCCGTCTGCCTGATGCATCGATTTTGGAATTGGTATCTGTAGTACACTTGTCAGTTATATATAAACAGCTTGTCACATTATAACTCCCAGAGATGGGATTCCTGTATTACTTCATCAGCCACTGCAGTAAAAGCAGAAATGTTGAGACCTGCTGAATGATTTCTTGACTATCAGAGACTCAAAGAAGATATTAGAAACCTTCATTTTAAAATATTTAATTGGATACTTACTGGAGACACTGCAGTCTCAGAGATGGTAGGCTTCATCCAGTCACTCCCATGCAAAATGATTGTCCTAACATTGAGGTGGCACAAAGCCCAACTTGTGAGATACACATGATAAGACTGCCTGTGCAGTCACCTGTGAGACCTGGTGACCATGGAATTATAGTTATGTAACAGTAAGTGTGTATAGGCATGACATTTTAGTTGGGGGCACGGCCCCATGCAAAATTGCTATTTAAGAAGTATTCTACACTGTAGTGCTTTCAAAATTATAAATAAATGTAGATGCTTAATCATGTGGTTGTTAACTACCCTGTAGGCCAAGTGTAGCCTGTTATACCATTTGAGAGTAAAACCCTGCGCCTTATGTCTTTAAGGTAAACATCTTAACTGTTATGTCAGCCCCCTTCATTTTCTCTTTTTGCATTTCAATTGTTTTACCATGATACTGTTTTAAGGACCTCCTTTCCGAGTCTTCTTTCCAGGTTTGGATGTCATTGCTGTAGTGCATCACTTGCATGTTACTGTAGTGAGTTTGAGGGAATGTACATTTGTGTGAATGCCTGTCACCCAGTGTTGTCTTGCAGTCAGCAGTGTCTTCTTGCAGTCAGCAGTGCCTTTAAAGTATTTACTGGCTTTTAGTTAGTCTTTAAGCCATTTTATAGGCATTCTTCTCAGAGCAGAAGTCGTGCATGACTTTTCTTCTGTCTCTTCTCTTATGCCAGTATTTTTTACTGCTCAGTGTGTCTCAAAGTAAGAATTAGTTGTGCTGTTTGGGTTGCATTAGCAATCACTACTGTTTACCATGACTAGCCCATGTTAAAACAGTTTCACAAACGTGTGTGTGTGTGTGTGTGTGTGTGTGTGTGTGTGTGTGTGGTGTGGAGGTCAAGAACTGTGTGTTCTTGCAGTGTGTAGTAGTGCTGCAGCATGAGGTTTCACATCTACAAGGTCCAGTAGTGCAATATTCATTAGCATGTGAGCAACGTCTTCAGAAGAGCTACTGCAATTGCAAAGGCTTGTACTGCCCTTCTGGAAAAGTCTTCCTATCCTCATCAAAGGACCACTGTGGGGGGGGGGCACTTGTTTTTTTATCTTTCCTTGAATTGATACACATTGCTAATCTCAGAAAGCAGTAGTCACTTCCAATTTTCTTATGTTTGTAACCCTCAATGCCCTTCTGTGTGCAGACATCTTAATCAGAGCTTGCTTTCTTTTAAAGCTAAATCTTCCCAATAGTGCAATGTGATAGTACAGTTGTTGAGATTCTAATGCCCATGGCTGGACTGTCACATCTCCATTCCATTCACTTAGAATGGAAGAACAGAGAAGTACTGCTAATTTTGAGAGGCCTCTGTACTAGTATCACTTACTGTTCTGCACTCTCCTACAGATGTTTTTCCTACTGATGTGTTACACATTCTATGAAAAAAAGCATCCAGAAATATCAAGTCATTGGTGAGATAATGGACTTTTTTGGGAGATGCTGCTTTTGTGTGCTTCAGTTCCTTCTCAAGTTACTGCTCCCATTTTCCCTTCCTCAGTAAGCCACAGTGTCACATATTCTGCCCTGCAAGGTTTAGTCACCTATGCTTACTAGTAGACATCAGACAGAACTGTCTGTGTTGTGTGCCAGTAAAAGTACATGTAGGTATTTAAAACAATACAAGACATATTCTTGCTATGAATATATTTGTTGCAGTAGACTGTTGCTTTAGTATGCACAGTGAAATTTCCATTGCACATTTTCTGATGTTAGTCAATGTATTTCTCTGTAAGGGCTATATAATGCGTACTATCACTGCCCCTAGCAACGTGCACACTTTTCTGTCCGAGTTAATGTCAGTACTACTTTCCAGTCTTCAGTCTACACAGCTACATCCTTTACTATTCACTCATACCCAAGAATTTTGACAGTTCCTTGAGAAATAAAAAATAAGTGACCTGTCGTAAGCTTTGAGTTTTATACCACAGTTATTTTTAAACAATCTGCAGATGGCCTGGCAACAGTTTCAGTGGCTCTTGTTGCAATTCTCTCTCTGTGTCAGTGTGCATTTATTGTGGATGGTGTAATGCCGAACAGTGCTGGGCTGATACCTGCCCCGTTGGGCAATCTTCAGGTGTCAGTACAGTTGGCTTGCTACAGCATTTCCTTAGCAACTGTGGGTCCCCCAGAGCTGTTGCACCTTTACTTTGTGGAGAGGTAGACAAAGCAGTATGGTTTACTGTGTGTGTGTGTGTGTGTGTGTGTGTGTGTGTGTGTGTGTGTGTGTGTGCTAAACAAATATTGCAGTGGGCTCCCTGCAGCAACTGTTGGATGCTCTAACCTGAGATCCTTGGCAATTGTAGTCCCCCATAGCTGTTGCATCACTGTGTTTTGGTGGAGGAGCTTCTGATGTCAGTGCAGCAGGTGTGACACATCTGTGGTCCCCTTTAGCTGTTGAAGCATTGTTTTTGTGGAGAGGTGGGCAAAGACCCATGGTTACCTGGCACAGTGTGTGTATGTCTCGCTCCCTGTAGGTATGTTGGGTAGATAGATGCAATGGAGAAAAGTGTTTTGTTAACTTACCTTCATTATGTCTAGTCTATCTCTTGTTTGATAGTCTTGCTGATATGCTATAAAATGCCCATATCATACAAATAGTATTTCACTCTCTAGATAGTATATCTTTTCACCTTTTCGATATGGGGATTCTGGTGGTGTATGAGGGAAAGGGCTATGGGAATGCAGTGTATGCTGCAGAACATGCATTTGTATATTTACTCGGAGTGTAGTGTACCAAAGGCATCTATAGCATGATCAATGGTGTGTTGGTATGACTTGAGGTGTTTGGTTTAGACCATGGATGTTGCAATTGCGATTGTACAGAGATGCATAATTTTGGTGGTACATTTGAGCACTTTTGAATAATTATAATCACTGAGGGAAAAAGTTAATAGAATTGCAACAAAATTCACTGAAACTGTTGCTAGTTCATCTGCAGATCTCTTAAAATAACAGTAATATGAAACAAAATTTACGACGGTTATTTTCTTTATTTCTCAAGAAACTGTCAAAATCCTTACATAGGAGTGAATAGTAAAGGATGTAGCAGTGTAGACTGGAAAGTGGTATTTACATCAACTCGGACAGAAAAGTGTGCACATTGCTAGGGGCAGTGATAGTATGCATTATATAGCCCTTACAGAGAAATACATTGACTGACATCAGAAAATGTGCAATGGAAATGTCACTGACTGAGCATACTAAAGCAACAGTAAGGAAAAGTAGAAGGTAACATGAGTGGCCTGTCTGAGAGGTAATAAGACTGACAGCTGCATTAGTACACAATGATCTGTCTGAAATAAGACTATTTGATGGATGTGTAAAAATCCACTGCCAATTATAAGTAGACCGATATTCTGCTGTGGCGACCCCTAACTGGGAAAAGCCGAAAGAAATTACTTTTTTATAAGAGCATTTGCTTGCAGACATATCAACAACTCTTGAGTAGCCAGTATGAATTCTAATAAACAGAGCAGAATACAGTTTCTGGAATAGTTAACTCCTGTATGCTAATGATTGATGCACATATTTTGTAACATTATTTACTGGGAAAGTGCTATTCAGATAACATGAATAAGAAGAGAGATGAGGGAACACTTTTGTAGTGGCACACCACACAGTTCTATCCGATGTCTTGTAGTACATAGGTGTCAACTAACCCTTGCAGGGCAGGAAATGTGATACTGTGGCTTACCGAGGGAGGGAAAGTGGAAGGAGTAACTTTGAGAAGGAACTGAAGCACACAAAAGCGGTATCTCCCCAAAAAAGTCTGCTATCTCAGCAGAGTTAATATTTCTGGATGCTTGTTTCATAGAATGTGTAACACATCAGTAGAAAAAACATTTGTAAGAGGCACTGCAGAACAGAAATGGATACTAGTACCGAAGCCTCACAAAATTAACATTGCTTCTCTGTTCTTCCTTTCTAAGTGAATGGAACGGAGACTGAAAGCTTTAGAAGAAAGCAAGCTCTGATTAAGATGTCTGCCCACAGAAGGGCATTGAGGGTTGCAAACATAGGAAAATTACAAGCGACTACTGCTTTCTGATAAATACAGGTTAGCAATGTCGAGAAATTCAAGAAAAGATAAAAAAGCAAGCGTTTTTTTTTTTTTTATTATTATTTTTTCCCTGTAGTGATCCTTTAAAGTTTGCAGTCTAAGCAAATCAGCCTGCAGCTTGCTACATAATCTATTTTTTAATTAACTGAAATCCCCCAGGATAATTTTATTCATAAAAGAGCAACAATTTGGCCGCATACATATTTGAATTATTTTGTATTAGTTTATTACATTTATTGACTGAGCATGTTTCTCTATAAAAGGATACATATGTAAATAACATGTCCTATACAGACTGTCTTAAAGCTGTGTCTCTGTACTCATTCTCCTATGGACTACCGAGGGGTGATCTATACGTAAAGCTACAAGGCATTCTCTGATACAGCCCTGACAAATCTGCTTCCCAGCACTAGAGTAACCTGGTGTAAGGATCTAAACCTTATCTGTGACATAAAACATGTTGGAGAGACAGGCATGTGTCACAGAGATTACCCCATCTCTGGAACAGACTCCCCATTCATATAAAGCAGATATCTTCCCTAAGTCTATTCAAATGCAATTTGGACCAATGAATGGGAAATCACAAATTCATTCCTGGCTTGCTGCCTGTATACCTTATGGATAGAGCAATATGTAGATGCCCTAAGGCATGGGCATATACCAAAGCCATTCTAGTCGATTTACTCAGAGTAATACAACGATGAGAAAATGGAAAAGGCTGAAAATAAAATCTGTATTGTAACTATGAAAGTACAACTGCACACATTACAGGATGGCATGGTTATATGCATTATCATACAATGATTGGCCATTAACATTTAAAAAATAAGCACGCCGATTGGTAAGCCCAACCAGATTGCCCATTGTAAATCCAAATGTATACCAATGGAAAAAGGTCCAGTCGCCTGGACTTTCTTCCATTTAATATATGCGATAAAAAAATTCACATTTCTTACACTTAAAAAAATAATAATTAGAAAACTGGAGCCTTGAAATCAACAAGAGAGAGGGGACAGACACAAATAAAAGGATAATTCGGTATGTTATGCAAAACTAGAAAAATGTACCTGATTATCCTTTTATTTCTATGTCCCGTCTCCTTACATTCAAAGTCTCCCAGTATCTTTTTTAGTGGAAAAAAAAAATCAACTGAGATCTTCCTTTCTCCATTGCTTCCTATACACAGCAGCTCTCACACAGCACTGATGTACTGCATAAGTGTGGGAACAAAAGTCACATATGCATGCCCAGTGCAGCAAAAAAAGCACCGAGAAAAATGGAAGAACACCACAGAGCCTTCATACGAAGACATTATTTAAGAAACGTAAGTCATTTTTTTTTTTTTCTTAAATAATGTCATTTTATAATAGCAATGACTGACTCCATGGTGTGGTATATTGAAAATGTACCCATGGTTTTCTTTGTTTAGTCACTCGGGCTTCGCCGTCATGATTGACCCACACCAACCATGGGTAAATCTTCACTATACCACACCCCACGTCATCGGTTAGTGCTGCATAACTCAGTGGTACAAGACCCTGAGTTAACACAACATGCAGCCAAAATAAAATATATAAAAAGAGTAGCTTCTTCTAACTTAATACAGCTACTAAGACTACGTGATAGTGTGATATCTTTTTTTTTTTTAACTGTAAACTTTTCTGTTTGCAAATAACTGCATCACTGCACAGAAATATGCTCTCTGCAGACAGATGTTGAAACTATAAGCTGTGGTTTTAAAAAATGTTGTATATGTAGTGAACAGAGAAGTCTCAAGTTATGTGTTTCTGTGGTTGTGTAGTGTGGAATATGAACAGAAAGTGGACAGTGGTAGTTGAATTATATCTGTTTGTTAACTGGGTAAATGAATTGGTCTTCAGAATCTTTTCGGTCATGACTCAGACCATAAGGGCAAGTCTAAATGTTGTGTGTGTGTGTGTGTGTGTGTGTGTGTGTGTGTGTGTGTGTGTGTGTGTGTGTGTGCGCGCGCATGCGTGCAGACTTATGTATGTGTTTGTGGAAACCTTTTAGAGCAACCAGACAATTGGCATGATGTTCTTCGTGTTTCACTGTTACAGTCATCACATTTGGGTTATCTGCCTGCAGGTAGCCCTCAGCCGGCCTGAATACCAGAGTCTTGGATTCCTGTGTCGGATGCTGACTCTTCTTCCGTGACGTCAGGTCGTCAGGGGTATAAAACATGTAGTCGATGCCATTACATCAGTCTTTCTTGCCGCACGGTGCCAGAGGCAGTTCGCAAGTGCTGGTCGGCCGACTCCGGTTCTGAAACTCGAATACGAAAATTTCAGAAGTCTTCAAAAAAGCTAAGTACCCCGTTGGGGATCCTTTTTCTTGCTCTTAACCAATGTCAGTAAAAGTTAACAATTGTGTTACATGTGGAAAGCAAATACCTCATAAAGATTTTAATTTGTACTGCATTCCATGCTTAGGCCCAGACCACGACGTCCTTCACTGTTGGTTTTGTACCTTGTTCAACCCCCGAACTATTCATCGTTGGGCTATGTTTGCAGCAAATTATTTTGGTACTTGGTATAACTATCCAGAAATGGCTTTGGTAAGCCATCCGACTACCGATATTCTGAAAAAATGTAAGGATAAAGACAGAGACAGACCGCATAGGTCCAAAACTGCCGATGACGCTTCCGGTAAGCTAGTCGCCAGTCTGCCGGTACTCAGTGAGGCACTTTTGCAGCCCCTGATAGCCATTCGGAGTCCAGTATGCTACAAGATGCTTCTTCAACTATGGAACCTGCGGATGTCTCTACCTTGGATGGATCCGAAGCCGCTGTGCAGGCACCGGCTTCTGAGGGGTGTATTCAGGCCTACAGACTTGCATTTTAAACAGACGCCATCTTCTTCATCCTGGCCTAAAACTCGACCCACGCCTTGAAAACCGACATCCAGACCACATGCTCAGGCCCATATGCCTAAAAAACAAATGCTTAGAATGGCTGAAGACCTTATTACCTTAATTAGGGAAAGACAGCCTTCACCCTCTGAGACCTAGAACTGATTTTCCTTCTGATCAGGAATCTGATATTTGTTTCTCCTGATTACCAGGATTTGCCCTTATCTACCTATGAGGATTCTGATGCAGAGGATTCCATTCCCTCTGCTTCCCCTCCAGAAGATTTTTCTTTTGGTGAAACCTTGTACACTCTTAGGGAGCATTTCCGCTGGTAAAGCCAGGATACTTGTCGAAAGATTTTACTCTTCTAACATATTCTGGAAGAATCACACCAAGTTCTTGTAAGCAAGTAAAACAGCTTTATTTTACATGCATGGAGATCTGCTACATGATAGTAATATGCCAGCAGTCTGGCTACTTGTACTTTGAGTTCTGCTTATATAGACCCTCCTGCACGTACATACACGTAGCACACAGAACATTCATTAGAAGTGATAGTTTGATTACTTGTTTTTACCAGCCAGTACCACAGTTATTCTGGCACCATTAACTTTATCAGCAGTTTAAGATTAACTCCTGCATTCCTCAGTGATCAACATTTTCCAGAACATTTCAGTTTGCACGCAGTGAACATTTTTCTGCTTAACCCTTTAAATACAGAATACAAAACATGTTGACTTCAGTATTTTTCCACATTTCCCCCCTTACAACATTTTGTATACTGTTTATTTTACACAATCCCAGATCGTTGTATACCTTCTCATAATCAGAGAAATATGCTTTTGTAGCATTGGCAGAGATAACCTTCGATATTATCATTTTGATACATGGTATGCAACAGCAGCCAAGCAGCAAAAATATGATTGCACCAACACATACAGCAATTAAAATGTTCATCAACACAGAACCCCAGTTTCCAAACAGGTTTTGGAAAAAGTCAGTCAAGGGGTTTGGACCAGGTTTAGTCAGTTCAAAAACTTGTTGAACTATTTTTCCTTCGCCGCTAGGGTGAAATCGAGCCATACGGTTCTGCAACACTCACGGTTCTCATCGCGTTAATTGCCCATCACCAATTCTAGCACTGAAAATGTCACATTACTCAGAGTCTCTAACAGTTTTGACAGTTTTCTCAGTTCTCAGATGGATTTTACTGTCCCATACGCTGGCAAAATACCAGCCCAAGCAATTACATCATCGCCTAGGTCCATATGTGAGAGTCCTTTGCTGCTGACGTGTGCCAAGTCATGGTGATAAATCCATGACGCATCAATGTTACCAACGGGATTAATAGGTTTATTAAGAGAACGTGCATTTCGTATTTTACCTTGAGGCAACACATTTGCGTGCCTGATAGCTGGTATCAGATATCCCAAAAAACAACTTCCTGACCAGCCATATGGTAACCATTTATATGCTTTCCTACCACAAATAAAATAACAATCATTTGTTTTGATGGTAATATTGGTTGCAAATTCATAACTCCCATTTGGCTTTAGCCCTTAAATAACAGGCCATATACATACAGCATTTTTTTCAACAAAACTAATATCATTTACATTGATGTCTTTTTATAGCTCCAAACTTGGTCTCACACTGCCCTTCTAGGGTACAATTATGAACTATTGTCAAATTACATTGGCTCAGCCCCACCTTAACTTTCCCAATCTTTTGAAAACACACTGTTCCATTTTGGCCCCAGAAGAGGCAGCCACCTTGTCTCTCAGTGGTACTTCTGTGGTTTCAAACAACAAACTATTCCAAGTATCATTTATTCCCAGAGGGCTGTCCCTAACATTAAGCCACTGTGTACAGTAGGTATTGCAGTACATACCCAACAATTTGAGACATTCATTGAGGATGCATATGCATATTTAATCGCTTGATATGTATTAAAGTTTGGATGCCAGCTGGTGTGTTTGTCTCTTTTTGAATGGCTAGCTTCATTAAAAGACAGAAATGTCCAAAACAGAAATATTACAATCACAATAGTTATAAACAATAAAACATTGCAATAGAACCATTTTTTCTTATTCTCATTATTGTCCTTCATGGTTACTGCTGCGACTTCCGTCTCTTGAACCTGAAAAATAATCATTCGTTAAACAGCTGTTAGAATTGGTCAGCATTTTCCTCATGTACTCAGCTAACTCCTCACCACCCTCACGTTCCGCAGGCAACAAGTTTTGCCACTGCGGGACGTAATAAGGTCTCCCATACAACAACTCAAATGGGGTGACTCCTTTTGAGTTGGGAGTTGTCCGCATGGAAAGGAGGGCTAGAGGTAGACAGGTAATCCAAGACTGATGTGTCTCGCCATGAGTTTTCTCAACTTGCCTTTTAGAATGCCGTTATGGCATTCCACCAACCCTGCTGACTGTGGGTGGTAGGCACAATGGTGTTTCAATTCAATTTGGAAAACTGTAGACAGTTTCTGAATGATCTGATTGACAAAATGCGTGCCGTTGTCAGAGTAGATGCGTGTAGGAAGTCCAAAGTGTGGGACGATGTGATTGACCACAATTTTAGCCACTGTTTGAGCATCCGGATGTGTCACCGGAAAGGCCTCAACCCACTTAGTAAATGCATCCACTATCACTAACACAAACTTCTTTAGTTGTGCCGGGGTCCATTCGATGAAGTCCATACATATTGTATGAAAAGGATAGGGGGGGGTGTTGGAAATGATGCCGGAGCAACTCTGACCCCTCCCCCGTGGTATTTAGCACATACTATGCAGGATAGACAAAAACGTTTTGCATATGCAATGAAACCCTTGGTCCAAAAGGTAAGGTGGATAATTCTAACCATAGCTGCAGGGCCCAGATGGGAAGGGCCATGCACAACTAGTGCTGCATATCTAAAAAGATTAGTAGGTAAAACATATTTATTATCCGGTCCCACATAGATTCCTTTGTTCTGCCTAACACCATACCTAGTCCAGCGTTGTTTTTCCTGTACTGTGCTAAGTTCCTGCATGACTTGTAAGGTTTGCAAATCAAATTTATCTGTTGGTTGTAATTCTGTAGGTGTGGTTTCAAGTGAAAAGGTACTGGACATAGCTGCCTCTTTGGCTGCTTTGTCTGCTAGGGCATTACCAAGTGATACCGGGTCCTTAGCATGGGTATGAGCAGCGCATTTACAGATGGCCAAACCCCGTGGCCGTTGGACGGCTTGTAGTAATTCAAGGATTAGTTCTTTGTGCATAATGTCTTTCCCCGAGGTTGTAACCATCCCCCTATTTTTCCATTGCTGAGCAAACACATGTACCATAGAGAAGGCATATTGACTATCCGTATAGATAGTGACATTCCTGTCCTCCGAAAGGAGACATGCCCTTGTCACAGCAATCAGTTCCGCTGCTTGAGCGGATAAGTACCTGGGGAGTGGTCTTGCCTCTATTATCTGAGTTGCAGTAGTAACTGCATACCCTACCTGCGTGGTGCCTGTTTCTGTTTTGCGTGCTGACCCATCTACAAACAGTGTCCAGTCCGCATGTAGTAAGGGTTGATCTTTAAGATCCGGTCTTGGTAGAACTTTAGAATGTATGAGATCTAAGCATACATGCGGGATACCGTCTTCAGCAACAGGTAGCAATGTCGCTGGATTTAAGGTAGTGCATCTCTCAATTGTCATGTGTGGCTGTGATAACAGCGTAGTCATACAAGATAAATGTCTGCTAGGTGACAGAAATGTTAACTTGTCCTGCAGAAGGATGACTGCTACAGAGTGCGGGACTTTTAACGTAAGATCATGGAACAATACCAACGTGGCAGACGCTTGTACCGCCAAAGCGGCTGCAATTGCTGCTTGCACACAGTGTGGTAATGCTCGTGCTACTGAGTCTAATTTGCTAGAGTAAAATGCCAATGGTCTTAACTTATCTCCATACATTTGCATTAAAACAGATGTCATAAATCCCTGCTTGCAATCTACAGTCTGTATAAAGGTCTTACTGTAATCTGGAAACCCCAATGTTGCTGACCCAGCTATCAGTTGCTTGATCCTAGTAAATGCCTGTACTGCCTTGTCTGTCCAGTGCAGCAAATCTTTTGCCGCCATCGGTATTGCAAAATTAAGTTTGATAGCGGTGCACTTCTTCGGTAGTTGGGAATCCAACTACAACAGAAGTTCGTAATGCCTAAAAGGACATCATTTCTTTTTTTGTAGTTGGCATGGGGGCTTGTAAAATAGCATTCTTTCTGCTGTCATCTAATCGCCTGCCCTTCCCAGAGATAGTATAACCCAGGTAACATACTTCTAATTTACAAAATTGTAACTTAGACTTATTTACCTTATGTCCTTCGTGTGCCAGAAAGTGTAGTAGTTGAATAGTCTCGGACTTGCAGAGTTCTTCCGTAGTCACGGCCAGGAGGATATCATCCACGTACAGCAGTAGGTGGCACCCTTGGGCTGGTTGGAACTGAGCCAAATTGGTGGACATCTCTTGTGAGAAGATGGTCGGACTTTCGCAGTGTCCCTGCGGTAACCTGGTATAGGTATAACGCTTGCCCATAAACGTAAATGCAAACCAAAATCTACTATCTTTCTGCAAGGGAATAGAGAAAAAGGCATTACTGATATCAATTACAGAAAAGTAGTTATCCGTAGGAAGGATATCGTTCAGCAGAATAGACGGATCTGGGACCATGGGGCCGAGGTACCACTGTGGCATTTATTGCCTGTAAGTCTTGTACCATCCTCCATGTCCCATCCGTTTTTTTACTGGAAATAAGGCGTACTACGGTGAGTCTGTGCACAGAATTAATACTCCAGCTTTCAAAAGTGCTGAGATTACCGGTAAAATGCCCTCCTCTGCCTTTCTGCTCAAGGGATACTGCTGTTTATGAGGTCTAAATTCTGACTTGGGTGTAATCTTTACCTGTCCTGCCATTCTAATCAGTCCAATATCGTGCTGACCCTGCGACCATAATAAGTTTGGCACTGGTTGGGATTCCAATTGCATAGTTGATGCTAGTGCTGTTAGATTTACCATTTGATATTCCTCATTTTTTGCCATTTCCTGTTCCCACCAATTGCCTTCACTTGTACCTACTTCCCCATTCTCACTTTGTTCTTCTTCCTCATACCCTCCATCTACGTCTTCTTCCGCGGTCCATGAACCTTGAACTAACATTAAAGTTCCATCTTCACTAACTGTAAAAGTCTGGGCTTTTTTATCCTTTTTTTCCTTCAGGTATTTCTCAGCATGTCTAGCATAATCCATAAGGGGCTGTAGACGCGCTGTCCTGTGTGTGATCATATGCTTTTGTATAAAGTTACCAATGGCTGTCTTGCAGCCCTTTAGGAATGCATTTTCAGTTGCTGTTCATAGGGCGAGTCATTTTCCTGATTTTCTACCTTAATCAACCCACTATGAGCATCAAAACATTGTGTGAGACGATGTAGATAACTGTCTACGGTTTCGTCATCTGATTGAATGCATTGATTAATGCAAGTCCAATCTGCCTTGGGCTTCCAATGTTCTTCTATTTTATCTAAGAGAGTCTGCATTCTGGTTATACACACTTGGAAGTTTTACTATCTTCCTTTTTAACAAAGTACACATCTCTTTCACTTGAATTACCACACCCTTTTTTCAAATTTTGTTCCCTATGTCTTTTATTTGCTTCCTCCAGCCATTTCTGTGCCTGGGGAAACCCCACCTTCTTTTGATTCCTTGTCTTATTTCCTGCCTGTTTGCACAGTAATCTTACTAGATTTTGACATTCTGACTTATTTAAACATCCACTAAACCCATGATCTTTTTTCTATTTATCTAAATATTTTACGTTCTTTGGGTGTAAATCAAACATAAACTTTTTATCTTTAGTTATGTCATCACCTTTGGCTAACTGGTTCCTGTTCCCATTTCTCTTACGAGAAACTATTCCTGTTCCTGAGATCTCTTGTATATGGAATCTATTCACATATACTCCTTATACTTTGAGAAAATTAAATTTCTCCCTTGACTAGTCCCTTAAAATTTAGACAAAAATCCAATCAGAAACAACAAAAAATAGCTTTTCTTTTTGCTTACCTTTGTGATTCCTCCGCCCTGTTTCGCTGCCACCTCACGGATTGAATCTGGAAAGAGTGACTGGCCTCTAATTTCAACCTGTTTCAGTTGGAGGTCTTTCATTCGAGGAGAGCCTGATCTCTCTCCACCTGCGCAGGTTTTCAGCCTCTCTTTGTTCGATTCGCCGTGCAGGGGCAGCCCTAACGTTAGCCAGTTATGTCGAAGATTTTACTCTTCTAACATATTCTGGAAGAATCACACCAAGTTCTTGTAAGCAAGTAAAACAGCTTTATTTTACATGCATGGAGATCTGCTACATGATAGTAATATGCCAGCAGTCTGGCTACTTGTACTTTGAGTTCTGCTTATATAGACCCTCCTGCACGTACATACACGTAGCACACAGAACATTCATTAGAAGTGATAGTTTGATTACTTGTTTTTACCAGCCAGTACCACAGTTATTCTGGCACCATTAACTTTATCAGCAGTTTAAGATTAACTCCTGCATTCCTCAGTGATCAACATTTTCCAGAACATTTCAGTTTGCACGCAGTGAACATTTTTCTGCTTAACCCTTTAAATACAGAATACAAAACATGTTGACTTCAGTATTTTTCCACAATACTCCAAAAAGAGGCTTAGGGAATTCTTACTCCTTTGGCTATCCCTCCTGTTCTGGACATTGTGGATGATGCTTTCTTGGAATCTAACCTTTCCCCAGACACTTTACCTCCAGCTCCCAGAAAACCTGACAGGTAATGCAGAGTACCTGACTCTCAAGTTTCTCTTCATGAATCCTACTGTGAATCCAGAGACCATTTCCCAAGGACCAAAGGGCATTAAAGCTACTGCTGCCAAAAACCCTACCCCTTCTGACAGAGATTCTAGAGCCTTGGACAGATTGGGTAAGAAGGTATATACTTCTGCTAGTTTCGCCATTAGTGCTTTAAATTGCCAGTTTCACATGTTAAAGTACCAGCAGCATATTATGGGGCTACTTAAACAGAAAATGATGTTGATTCCTGATTGTGCTGAACACAAAGAATTACAGGATTTAATGCATTCTGCAGAGCAAGTTGGTAAACATAATTTGCAATGTGGTTTTGATTCTTTAGAAGCATCTTGCAGGGCTGCTGTCACTGGGTCTGTACTTAGAAGGCATGCTTGGCTTAAGGAGCAAAACTTGCCAGATCATGTTAAAGCTAAATTACTGGACGCCCCCTTAAACAAAGACCGCCTGTTTGGCAACAAAGCAGAAGAAGTCATCAACAAGATGGACGAAAAAGCTAAATCTATGCAAACTGTTAAAGATTTCCTGCAAGTACAGCCTCCCAGATTTAGTATGCATTGGCCTTCAAAGAACTGGTCCTTTCCAGCCTCTTCCAGGCCTTCTCAGTCCAAACTCAGGAGCAGCAAACCACCTAGGTTACAGTCTCAAGCTTCGCACAGGCCTAAACAGTGGGGGGCTCCCACTTCTAAATCAGGAAGTAGTAAGGCACCCCCCTACAGAAAAATGAAACGATGACTTAACCTTAACCCTTCCAAGCCCTGCTCCCTTAGGAGGAAAGCTCACCCTGCATGCAAAAAACTGGGAACTCGTTACCCAGGACAAATGAGTTTTTAATATAGTTTCCCAAGGATACAGATTCCACTTCCACACCCTACCAACCTCAAACGGTTGGCCAGACCTACCCCAAAATCAGCAGGCAGAGGCTCTACAGCAGGTTCTCTCTCTTCTGAGTATCAGGGCTATTCAGCCTGTCCCAGCAGAAGAAAGGGGACAAGGTTTCTATTCAAGACTTTTCCTAGTACCCAGAAAAGACCGCTCCTGGCATCCTATCCTGGAACTCTATTCTAAACACCTTTTTAGTAATCCCAAAATTCAGAAAGCTAGCACTACAACAGCTGCTTCCTATGCTAGGCAAAGATGCCTGGTTGGCAACCTTAGAATTAAAGGAAGCTTACCTGCACATTCCAATAAGGGAATCTTGCAGGAAATACCTATGCTTCAGGGCAGGCTCCAGGGCAGGCTCCATGCACTATCAGATGTTCTTCATGTTTCACTGTTGCAGTCATCACATTTGGGTTATCTGCTTGCAGGTAGCCCTCAGTCGGCATGATTAACAAAGTCTTGGGGTCCCGCGTCAGTTGCTGTCTCATTTTCCATGACGTCAGGTAGTCAGGGGGTATAAAGCATGCAACCAATGCCATTACATTAGTCTTTCTTGCCGTGCGGTGCCCGAAGCAGAAGCAGTTCGCAAGTGCCGGTCGGCCGACTCCTGAAATTTTCGTTTTCGAGTTTCATATTCAAAGTCTTAAACTAAGCTAAATACGCTGTTGGGGATCCTTTTTCTTGTTCTAAACTGAGGTCAGTAAAAATTAACAATTGTATTTCTTGTGGAAAGCAAATATCTGACATGGCTTAGTGGTAAATTGCTTTGGCTATGGTGTGCAGGGTCCTGGGTTTGAGCCTTGCAACGGCTGTTTATTTGTAGGCCCAGACCAAGACGTACCTTGCTGTCAGTTTTGTGCCTTATTCAAACCTCATACTATTCGTCGTCGGTTCATTTTCGCATCTAAATATTTTGGTACTCTGTTCGATTATCTGGAAATGGCTTCAGTAATCCACTCAACTACCCATTCCGAAAAAACACAAAGCTAAAGACAGAGATAGACAGCATAGGTCTAAAGCTGCCGACGACGCTTCTCCTAAGCTGTTCGCCGGTATTCAGTGAGGCGCTTTCGCAGCCCCTGATACCCGCTTCTTCAGATTCGCAGACCTCTACAGAGACCTATTTGGAGTCTGGTATGCTGTGAGATGTTTCTTCGACTGTGGAACCTGCGGATGTCTCTACCTTGGATGGGTCTGGAGCCGCTGTGCAGGCACCGGCTTCTGAGGGTGTATTCAGGCCTATTGACTTGCATATTAAACCAACGCCATCTTCTTCTTCAAGGCCTAAAACTCAATCCATGCCCAGAAAACCGACACCCAGACTACATGGTCAGGCTCCTATGCCTAAAAAACAAATAAGAATGGTTGAAGACCTTATTACTCTAATCAGGGGAAGTCACCCTTCTCTCTCTAAGAGACCTAGGACTGATTTTCCTTCTGATCAGGATTCTGAAATTTCTGTTTTCTCTGAGGACCAGGATTTGCCCTTATATACCTATGAGTATTCTGATGCAGAGGACTCCATTCCCTCTGCTTCCCCTCCAGAGGATTTCTCTCTTAGTGAAACCTTGCATACTCTTAGGGAGCATTTCTGCTGGGAAAGCCAGGATTACTCTGACTCCAAAAAGAGGCTTAGGGAATTCTTACTCCTGCCTCAACACAGGCCTTTAGCTATCCCTCCTGTACTGGACATTGTAGATGATGCCTTTTCAGAATCTAGCCTGGCCCCTGACACTTTACCTCCTGCTCCCAGAAAACCTGATATGTATTACAGGGTACCTGACTCTCGCAAGTTCCTCTTTAAAAATCCTACTGTGGATCCTGAGACCATTTCACAGGGACCCAAGGGCATTAAGGCTACTACTGCCAAAAACCCTACCCCCTCTGATAGAGATTCCAGGGCGCTGGGTAGATGGGGGTAAGAAGGTATACACTTCTGCAACTTTGGCCATTAGGGCCTTAAACTGCCAGTTTCATTTGTTAAAGTATCAGCAGCATATTATTGGATTGCTTAAACAGAAAATAATGTTGATTCCTGACTGTGCTGAAAATAAAGAATTACAGGATTTAATGCATTCTGCTGAACAAGTTAGAAAGCATACTTATGTGGTTTTGATTCATTAGAGGCATCTTGCAGGGCTGCTATCACTGAGTCTGTACTTAGAAGGCATGCTTGGCTTAAGGAGCAATCTTTGCTAGATCATGTTAAAGCTAAATTACTGGATGCTCCCTTAAACCAAGACCGCCTGTTTGGCAACAAAGCAGAAGTAGTTCTTAAAAAGATGGAGGAAAGAGCTAAACCTATGCAAACTGTTAAAGATTTCCTGCAAGTACAGCCTCCCAGATTTAGTAGGCTTTAGTCCTCTAAGAATTGGTCCTTTCCTGCCTCTTCCAGGCCTTCTCAGTCCAAACCCAGAACCGGCAGAACACCCAGGCTTCAGTCCCAAGGTACTCACAGGCTTAAGCAGTGGGGGAGGCTCCCACTTCCAAAGCAGGGAGTAGTAAGACTCCCCACTATGGTAAACTGTCTAAATGACTTAACCTTAAACCTTCCCAACCCTGCTCAACTGACTGTTGCTTTAGGGGGAAAGATCGCCCTGCATGCAAAAAATTGGGAACTCATTACCCAGGACAAATGGGTTTTAAATATAGTTTCCCAAGGATACAGATTCCACTTCCACTCCTTACCAACCCCAAACAGTTGGCCAGACCTACCCCAAATCAGTGGGCAGAGGCTCAAAAGCAGGTTCTCTCACTCTCCTAAGCATCAGGGCTATTCAACCTGTCCCAGAAGAAGAATGGGGGCAAGGTTTCTACTGAAGACATTTCCTGGTACCCAGAAAAAACAATTCCTGGCATCCTATCCTGGACCTGTCTATCCTAAACACCTTTTTGGTAATCCCAAAATTCAAGATGCTAACTCTTCATCAGCTGCTTCCCATGCTAGGCAAAAATGTCTGGTTGGCAACACTGGATTTAAAAGAAGCCTACCTGCACATCCCAATAAGGGAATCTTGCAGAAGATACCTACGCTTCAGAGCAGGCTACATGCACTATCAGTTCTCTGCACTGCCCTTTGGCTTATCTACTGCACCTAGGGTATTCATAAAGTGTCTGTCTCCAGTCATTGCATTTTGCAGGCAAATAAATATTCATATATACCCATATCTGGACGGTTGTCTAATTCAGGCAGAAAGCCAGGACATACTATTAAATCATCTGGCATTTGTAAAGAAATTGCTAACTTCTCTGGGGTACACCATAAACGAAAATAAATTACATCTTGTACCCTGCCAACAAATTGTATTCCTGGGAGCAAGCTTGAATGCAACTTTTTTTTGTTGGTTATTTTCTGCTTTACTTGGTTTTCTTGAATACAACTTCCCAGATGGCCTACCTCACGCCAAAGAAACAAGTTCATTTGACAGCCTACTTGAAACTACTGGCCACAAAGACCCAGCTGTCTGCAAGGAAAATACTGCAAGCCCTGGGGTTCATGGCCTCTTGCATTCTACTAATTGAATATGCAAGACTGCATATGAGGAAACTACAATGGTATCTAAAAAGCCTATGGTGTCAAACATTCTCAGGATCTAGAATCAGTGATTCCTATCATACCCTGTCTAAAGATAGAGTTCCTTTGGTGGGCAGAGGCCTGCCACCAAAACAAGGGACTGCCATTCACTCTACCCCTGCTGCCCAAACCCTAACAACAGATGCATCAGACTATGCAGGGAGGGCTCACTTGGCAGGGCAGTGCATTCAGGGCAAATGGAACCCAAGTCAAATGCACCTGCATGTCAATCAAAAAGAAATGTTAGCTGTACAGAATGCTCCGACAGCCTTCAAGGACCACATTCTGCCAGGACAATTGTTGGTAAAGACGGACAACACCACTGTTATGTGGTACATAAACAAGCAGGGGGGAACCCGCTCATACCCTCTCTGCAGACTAGCCATGGGCTCTGCAAGGAAAATTCTGCAAGCCTTGGGGTTCATGGCCTCTTGCATTCTACTAATTCCATATGCAAGACTGCATATGAGAAAACTACGGTGGTGTCTAAAAAGCCTATGGTGTCAACATTCTCAGGACCTGGAATCCATGATTGCTGTCATTCCTTGTATAAAGACAGAGTTCCTTTGGTGGGCAGAGGCCTGCTACCACAACAAGGGGCTCCCTTTCACTCTACCCCTGCTGCCCAAACCCTAACAGACGCATCAGATTATGCATGGGTGGCTCACTTGGCAGGGCGGTGCATTCAGGGCAAATGGAACCCGAGATAGATGCACCTGCACATCAACCAAAAGAAATGTTAGCTGTACAGAATTCCCTGACAGCCTTCAAGGACCACATTCTTCCAGGACAATTATTGATAAAGACAGACAACACCACACTTATGTGGTAAATAAACAAGCAGGGGGGAACCCACTTGTACCCTCTCTGCAGACTAGCCATGGCTCTGTGGAACACAGCCTTGAGCTACCAAGTGCACTTACAGGCTCAATTCCTGCCAGGCAAGCTAAACTCTCTGGCAGACGACCTAAGCAGAAATCTCATGGACCCACACGAATGGAATCTTGAACCAAAAATATTTAACCTTTCAAAACAAACCATTTCTAAATGGAGAGCCCATTGCATTCATTTGTGCTATAAGCACCATGGAAAACCTACCCCACAGGGGGATAAGATCACATTCCACCAGGGATGCATCTACCTCTACAGCCTTTCTGGTGCTCTGTACATACCTTCACCAAGCAGTACCACATGCCTGTTTTTTCCAAATCCAGAGCTGGTTTTGCCACTGCAGTTTTGCAGGGCTTAATAGCTGGCCCTAATGCTCTCTAACTTCCTCCTCCCTTCCTTAGCTTTGGGATTCAACCCCAATATGATTACTGCAACAGTGAAACACGAAGAACATAGTACAGTTGTGTACACTTACCATAAATGTAGATGTTTGAGTGTATTCACTGTTGCAGTCCTGGTTACCCTCCCTCCAGCCCCCTGATTTTTCTTGGCTCTACCTCTCCTTGTTTGTAGTTAAGCTTTCTGGTGTATTTGCTTTTTGATTGAGGTGTACCATAACATATAGTTGCTTCCCATTGTGGGGGCACCAGACATCTGGGGCAAGAAAAACTGATGCAATGGCATTGGCTGCATGTTTTATACCCCTGATGACCTGACGTCACGGAAGAAGAGACAGCATCCAACACAGGAATCCAAGACTCTGGTATTCAGGCCAGCTGAGGGCTACCTGCAGGCAGATAACCCAAATGTGATGACTGCAACAGTGAATACACTAACATCTACATTTATAGTAAGTGTACACAACTGTACTTTTTCTGGAGATGTAGAAGGAAACGAGTACTCGGGGGGGGGGGGTGTAAATGGAGAAACATTCAGACTTCGCAAAATGACCAGAGGTTAGGATTGAACCCCAGACTGTGGTGCTATGAATGAGAGGTCCTTAACCACCAAGCCACAGTGCCTCAAGAAAGGTGTCTCAAGATCACAATACATGTCTCATTTCTAGCACCCTTCTAAGGTGGTGAAATTTGATAATTTATAATGGGTCCAAGTTTTACTAAGTCCGATTCACCTGACTGCAACTTTTAAAAACTCTTTCTAGAACATAAACAGTGTGTACAAAGCTGGGCCACATGCCAGTTTTACACCTGATGGCATGAGCAGACCTGCACAACATGTTTTGTTGTATTTGTTTTCTGTTCCAGTAATTTGTTTTCCAGTGCGACCTTCAGAGGCTCCTTGTGGGTATTGTGTAAATGTAGGCTTTTTATCTGCGGTTGTATTACCTTCTATGAGCCTTACACTGCCAGTACGTTCCATCAGACCAGAGCCAAAAACTGGAATAGTCTGTCATGTAATTCACCGTTCTGTTTGTTTTGATCTTTTCATGAATTTACACCTCACATCTATGGCCATCTACAGAGACTTCACAAACTTCTTCCAATCTTGTTTTGTGTTGTAGGTTTCACTAAGGTGACTATATTGTTTAAGTCTTAGCCTTCATTCATCAAGCTGACTTCAGTTTCAGTTGATACTGTGTACTGATTTCTAACAGAAAGTAGACTTTGTGGTAGGAAGGCATAGTGTTTTCCTAGAAGTGGTTAGACCTGCTGTTGTATTGTACCACATCTCTTAAAACCATGATGGAGTCCGTCATATCTTTTGGCTGAGTTCACCGCTGGCAAAAGGAGTACAGTTTACATTGAGACTGCAGTGTGAGCAAAATGGATGAAGGCATCAAAAGACCGCTTGGAAAATATGGATCATTGTTATAAAAAGAGCATGAGCTGACTTTTTCTGAATCCAAATTGTATTTTTCTTATACTTTATTTGTTTAACATACAAGAAATTCACTGCATTTCAGTCCGAAGTGTATATAAGGAAGACGCAATTCATACAAAAGGCATATTTCTTACATCCTTCATCACTCCTGTTTGTCTGCTGCAGTTGTATTTATTTGCAAAATATGATAACATGTAAAATATGGCAGGGATTGTTTAGTTAATGAGTTTTATGTATCTGGTGCTTTGGAAGGAAGACTGTCAGATGTCTTACAAAAAAAAGTGCATGTTTGGGGTGAATTTTCAGTGTAGCTGAGCAGTGCATGTGGAGATAGGAAAGAACTACTCAGCATGTTGTAGAGTGAAGTTCGATGGCTGTATGAAAGTCATTTTCTTAGCTTTTAGTATGTGGTACAAAACAACATCTTAAAACCGTGTGAAACTCTTAAAAACTGTTGTAAATAAAATAGTCGAGAGAGGCAGGAAAGTCCTTGCCTGTTGCAAACCACAGAAATGTGTCAGTATGCTGTTACTTAAATGATTACTTTACTTTAACTAATTTTTAACATTAGTCGCATAAAATAAAAAGACCATTACAAAAACATGGAAACCCGCAGTACTGTGTACAAGTAGCTTATTGTAGTAACACAGAACAAAGCTAAGCATTTCCAGTTACCCAGCTATAGTGGGACACTGCCTGTCTTTAGACCTACTTGAAATGTCCTGTAATTCCCAGATTTGACAGATGAATCAGTTTAGCTGATGTCTGATTCTGGGGCTGCCATTTGACAATAAAATTTCTTCTTGCTTAATCTGTATTAAAATCCTGTGAGCTGCGCTGCTATGTTCATCTGGCTGGATTAACTGCCCCTGCCCCAAAGTAAACATCAGTGAAAACTAGTCAGGTTTTGCTCTTTAAATGAGGGTTATATTGTAAATTTCATCTGAAGCAAGTCAGCATTAGTTAGAATGAATTCATACTTTAGTTAAAGGCTGTGACACACTAACTCACTGAAGATAGGTGTGCTAGAACTCAGATCTGGAGTACTGGCTTGCAAGCAGTGTTCAAACTTTCTGCTTAGAAGTAATTTGGTCAATGCAGGAATACAAAATAAAGCACAATGCTTTATAACTGTGTTCTGTGCAGGTATATATCCATGATAAATCTGGCAGCTAATGCGGTTGTAAGCATGTTCCTGTGGTCCAAGGTTTGATTCCATCACCTGCATTTTTTTACTGTCTGATATTGAGCAAGTCAATTAACCAGGCAGTGATTTGAGGAAATTGGGAAATCTGGCTGGGCTCTCAGTGGTGGTCTAGGCTACATGCTTAGTATGGTTCCCATGAATTCATCTTGAAGCCCCACCTTCCAAGCAGATTTTTTTTTTTTTTTGCCAGTAAAGCGCCACACTTTCACAGAGAGATCAACAGAGGCTCCAGAAGTTATTTTTTCCTACAGTAGCACATCAGAGACTCTCGAGTGATTCACAGCATGAACACAAGATGACCTTTTAACAGAAATGAACAAGGCAAAGGGGATCCAGTGTCTGTCAGCCTGGGACAACATGCTCGACAAGCCATGTTGCTTCGCAAGAGACTGCTTGCACCTGTCACCCCTAAGCTTTCGAATACTGGCCAAGGCTCTTGCTGCCCCCATAGTGCCTTTTTTAGGCAAGGCTCAAAAGTCAAACCCACCTCCATAAACAGCACAATTAACAAAAAACTGAGGGTTATGCTACTCAACACCAGGAGTTTAAATCTCAAAATGCACCCACTCGAAGCACTCCTCAGTATGGAGAACGTCTACATCTGTGCAGTAACTGAAACCTGGTTCAAGGCTCCAGAGAGCACCCCAGCACTACTGGGCTACAACTCATACCACACGTTTCGGCCCCAGAACATGGACCGAAACACAAAAGGAGGGGGTGTATCCATATTCATCAAGGATACCCACACCTCCAGGTTAGTGGCTCAGCATGATACCTCTGAGATCATCCATGTGCAACTAACATCGGGCAAATCTGCAATGCAAATTGTGGCCTGCTACAGATCACCCTCCATGACCCAGGACCACCACTCCACCTTTCTGGAGACATTGGAAAACATGAAGGTCCTACCAAACACCCTGATATTGGGCGATTTCAATTACCCTACCATTCACTGGGAAAACTACTCGAGTACAAATTCCCAGGCCCAGCGCTTCCTGGAATTCATCAACTCAAATGCCCTGGATCAGCTGGTAAACTCCCCTACCAGAGGTGAAAACATATTGGACCTGGTCATCACCAACATGGGCGACAGGTGTTCCACACCGGAGGTCAACCTGTCACTGGTTAGATCAGACCATAAACTAATCACTCTGGATGCCCACACCCCACCACCACCCCCAACTAAGGAAACCACAGTAATAAACTTTTCTAAAGCAAACTTCACCTTACTTGAGACAGAGGTGGTAAGTTTCACAGCCCCCACTCTAAAGGATAACTTTGCCCAAAATGCAAAAACCTTTACAAATGCACTCTGAGCACCTACAAGGATGCATGAATCGTGCCATCCCTAGCAAAATCAAGACTCACTCCTCTAAGAAAAGGAAACCAGTTAGGTGGACCCCTGCAATAAACAGGCTATACAACAGAAGGAGGAAACTAGTTCAGAAAAAAAGCAAATCCAAAGAAGGAAAGACATCCCTGATCAGTATCAGTAAGAAACTGAGGTCCCTCATGAAATCATCCAAGGCTAACTTCAAAAGAAAAGTAGCCAAGGATTCAAAAGATAACCACAAAGCCTTCTTTAGCTATGTTAAGAATCTAAGTGGCAACTCGCAGATATGCACTGAACTAGTGCAAAATAGCACAAAATATACTGAACCTACTGATATTGCCAACATCCTGGCAGATAGATTCAGTGCAAACTTCACCCCCCTCTCACCTCCAAAAGGGCCCACAACAATACCGGAAAAGTGTAGTGTCTGAAAAAATCACAGACGCACAGGTGAAAACAGCCCTTTCAAAAGCCAAAAACACAGCGTCAATGGGACCAGATGGTGTCCCAGGCTGCATCTTGCATGAACTACACCCCCACCTAAACACGCTGTTCAGCCTCAGCCTCTCCACAGGCTACGTGCCGATAGAATGGCGCACAGCAACGGTTATTCCTCTCCACAAAGGAAGGGCCACAACTGACCCTGGTAACTATCGCCCCATAAGCCTGCCTGGTCTGCAAAGCTATGGAGCACATAATCATGGAATTCATTAACAAAGACATTGGGAACCTCCAAACACCTGACCCGACCCAGTTTGGCTTTAAGGGCAGATCATGCCTACTAAACCCGGTTGACTTCTTCGAGACGGTCACCAAGGCCATAGATGAGGGAAAGGTGGTTCACACAGCCTAGCTTGACCTCGCCAAGGCTTTCGACACCATTCCCCACTTGGGTATTACAGAAAAACTCACCAGCCTGAATATAAACCCCTATGTCACGAGATAGTTTGCCAACTGGCTTACAGACAGAACTCATACAGTAAGATTAGCGGGCTCCAGGTCCGACTCTAAACCAGTCACAAGTGGTGTCCCACAAGGCTCAGTCCTGGGACCACTACTGTTCTGCATATACTTGTCAGAAGTACAGGCAAACACAGGAGGACTATGGCTAACCAGGTTCACCGATGACTGCAAACTGGGAGCCATAATTGA
Source organism: Protopterus annectens (assembly GCF_019279795.1). Lineage (NCBI taxonomy): Eukaryota > Metazoa > Chordata > Ceratodontiformes > Protopteridae > Protopterus > Protopterus annectens. The sequence continues at coordinate 425,050,478 of NC_056749.1, forward strand.
ATCTCCGGCTGACACGGACATCCTCCAGAAGGGCCTTACTGAGACGGACACCTGGTGTCAAAGTCATAGCCTCAAGCTAAATGCCAAAAAATGCATAGTCATCCCATTTGGGAAAAACAAAATGCCCACTAATTACCACATAGGTGGCAGCCCCCTTAATACAGAAGAGGTAATAAGAGATCTGGGGACCCAAGTAGATGGTAATCTTTCCTTTGAGAATCATATTGCCAAAGTAGTTAGGAAATCCATCTATATGGGCCATCTAATTACTAAAGGGTTCACATCTAGAAATAAAGATGTTATAGTGCCCCTTACTCGTCACTCATTAGACCCATCATAGATTACAATGCTCCATTTGGGATGTACCTCACAAGACACTTCCAACAGCTGGAAAAACCAAAAAAGTACCTCACCAAGAGGATTACTGGTCTCACACATAGGTCCTATGCAGCCAGACTGAAAAAACTCCGGCTGTACTATGTGGCTTATCGCTTACTCAGAGGTGATCTCTGCCTGACTTACAAAGCCATGTCCAACTCAGAATTTATGGACATGCTCCACCTAAAGAAATCCAAGTCACTGTGAGCCACGCACTCTAATGAGCTAAACCTCGCCACAACAATAAATAGAACATGCTGGAGGGATAGATTCCTGTCACAGAGACTCCCCATGCTTTGGAACAAAATTCCAAATTACATCAGGCAGAGCCCCTCACTAACACTCTTCAAGAGAAACCTTGACGAGTGGATGGGTAACAGAAAATACACCCCTGGGATCACTTCATTGGCTCTACTTGACAAAGGATCAGTTAATTAATCAATGGGGTGGCGAAAGCCAACACTCTGGCTAGGTTTATAAATGCCCTCGGGCAGATAGCCTAGTACCTACCTATGAACCTATGAAAAAAACTTGAAAGTATGGCTCATGTTTAGAAGCTGAATTTTGTGTTTTTTTGCGCATTGGCGTGTTATCAGTTGCAGTATTCTCTCTTGTGAATCAGTAGTGCCGTTTGAAAGAAAACATTATGTTATGTTACCAGTTGCTATTTGTAACATAGCTTTTTTTTGGTGGGGTGAAGATGCTCTGAATGTAGTGCAGATGTACCTTCTTTAAAGTGGACTATGTCTGCTTAACTCTCTCTACCTCTAAGTTTAATTTATGTAATTGTAGAAGCCATGCCTTTCAATGGAATGTCTCCATTGCCTACACCTCAAATTGTTTTTGTTAGCCATTGCCACTGTGGAGGGATTTGTTCTGCTATCTTGGGTCAGTGAAGTACTGTGATTTTCCATACATCAAATTTACTTTTTTTGGGGTACATTTATTCACTAGAAACAACTACTTAAAAATAAGCAAACTTCAGTTTAGTTTTCATACAGCTGTAAGTGTAGCCTTCTAACTGCAAAAAAGAGGGACTGAAGAAGATTGCAATCAAAAATTAACTTGAATACTAAAATGAGTTTCAAAAGAGAAAAAAAAATAGGGGTATAGGAGTGAAAGGCGTATGCAACAGTAAATGGCAGCTTTATAAGTTTAATGTTAAAGCACACAGGGAGTAAACAGAATGTCTGTTGGGAGTCTTGGCTAACCCAACATTTGAAATAGGTTACTGTGTACATTATTTATGCACACGTCAGGCATGGTATATGGGCAGATAAAAATACATGTGAAGACAGACCAGGACCAGATGACGAATTCTGTGCCACATTAAACAAGTTAGACAGACGCTTAAATCTGAGTAAAACAGAGAAAATGAAATGGGCAAGTTAAAACTACCAGCCAAAAGGAAGAGAAGTCAGCTGTTATTCAAGCCTAAGGTTACTAAGTAGAGTTTGTATATTCATAGAATTTAACAGAGAAATCAAGACATAAATATGTAGCAGTGGCAGGTTTGGAAGAATGAAAACACTGGATGAGCCAGTCCCATCCTTAAGCAAGCTATTGGAGTCTGGCATATCCCCAGGCATTTCAGAAATTCAAAGAAGTCGAGAGACACAAACATAAAGTTAATTGAATAAACTCGAGATAGATGGTTAAGGAATGAAAAAGTGAAAAGAGAAAAGCAGGTGAAAAGTGATTTGTATATGGGTGTGAGAGAGAGGAGAGACTGAAAGAGAGGCAGACAGAGCCAGAAAGGTGACCGTTACAGATATTTTTGAAGAGAGTACTTATAAGGGTCAGTCTCCAGTCTTAAACTGAAGAAAACAGAACCACTTTGCTAAAGCAGACAAGAGCATAAAAAAGATAGCACATCACAAATTAAAATAAAATAAAAATACAACCTGGAGAGAGGAAGACTGAGCCAGTGAGACAAGAAAGAAAGCTGTAAATCACAATGGTAGCAGACCAGACAGTGAAAATATCAGTAGTGAAAACAGCACAAAATTGTGCAGATTTACACTAAACTCTCAATTAACCAGAACTCAAGCAACCCGAACTCTCAAGCAACCAAAAAAAAAAAATTTGAAGTACAGTACAATTGCCCCCCCCCCCCCCCCCCGCAGAAACATACCTTATGTTTTTTTTTTTAGAGTTTTAGAGTTTTAAAAAGGAAGATAGGAATACATTTCCTCTCTCCCCAACCTAAGAACAAGTCAAACAAAACAAATAGTATAGGTTACAGTATTAGTCAGGCCTATTTTTAATAGTAACTCTCAGGCAACCAGAAACTACATTTGTCCGACATTTACCATTCCCCATGGGTGCCTGTTAACTGAGAGTGTAATGTATTAAGATTTTGTGCAATGAAGCTACAAATAAAAGGTATGAATCATACCTGCCAACCGTACTGAATTCCTTGGTATTTGCCAGTTATGAGGGCAAAATAATGGGGTGCCATGAATTCCCGAGTGGCCCCTTCAATTCCTTTTTTTTTTTAAAAGTTGTCGCTGAAGTCATCAAATACAGGGGCATGTGCACAATGACATCAGCTTCATGAGGCAGACTGCCAGCCTATCAGAATCCAGCAATTCAGCTGAGGCTGTGTGTCTGTCTGTTTACCTCTCTATGTTCATCCGAACATTAATTTGAATATTTCGAACAGAGTGGAATTTGAAGGCTTGAGCTGTTTTAATATTTAATTAAGTTAGTTAAGAGTCAGACTCATGACTGACTGACCCAAGCCAAGAAGAAGTAGCCAGCCAAGTCCGTACTAGTGTTAACTTTCTGCAGTGAAGAGTGTACTAATTGCAGCAGTACGTCTGAAAACTTACAGGTGGAGAGGATGAGAAAATTTATCTCTGGCTGAAGTAGTGCCTGTTCTTAACAGGTAAATCAAACTTATCTGTTGGGACTTGGAAGAACCAAACAGAAATTTACAAAGCACTCTGTGGCGTTATCTGTATTGGTGAGTTTTCCTAATGGAACCAGCCACTACGATCTTTAAGCCTGACCCACATAGAATGTAAAATACTATTTTAACAAAAACAGTGAACAGTTAGCTGCTACTTTTATTACAGAAATGTATAAAAATGGCACCTCCTCAGAACAGTACACTCCAATTCAGCTTTATAAAAAAGTGATATTTAGTATTGGCTTTGAAATGCTAGACTTACGATATTGTGCCATTCTTCAGCAGAACAAGAAAATCCTGAAAAGATTATGTTATCTAAGAAACATAGTGACACTTGCCTATGTATAGACCTACAGTTAATGGTTGTATACAAGTGTTGCATGGAGGGAAGGTTGCTGAAAAACTGTGTACTTAAGAGCTTGTGTGTTATCTAACTCAAGGATCACTTGCATAAAATTAGACCTGTTAGTAACAGCCTGCATTTAATTGCTGGAACCTGTGTTCTTAGAGACTGCTTTCCAATCTATCTGGAAATATACAGAGCTGAGTATAATTTTTTGGTCTTAAGAGTTTGTACCGTTGATTGTTGCTTAGATCTCTGTTAAAACTGTTTTGTCCCACTCACCCTCCCTTTTTCTGGCTTGTAGTTTAAATTTGGTGGCTTTTGCAGTTGCCTGCCCCGCTGTAGATTTGATCTGGGACACTCCCTCAGCCCATCTCTTTACCACATTCTATCTAATAAACTCTTTCTGAACTTGCTTTTAGTCCTTTTTAATTTAATTGCATTTTTTAAACTGTGTTTGAACTACTATTGCTACATACTCAAGTGTGCTAGCTTGCACTGCATATGAATTGTTTTTTCTTCTGTTTGTTACTTTTCTGTAAAAAAAAAAAAAAAAAAAAAAAAAAAAAAAATTGTAAGCCTCTTTCCTACATTTCCTGTAACTAGTGTTCCAGATACAGATTTGCTGTATCCAGGACCGTATGTAAGCTTCTGAGCCCCCCAAGCCTTTCTGTGTTGGAGGGAAGCCTTCTATCTGCTTATCAGTGGGAGTGGTAAGCACTAGGTAACCTGTCTACCACATGAAGAGTGGTTCTGGCCCAGAAATTGTAGTTATTGGCCGTTTGGGCAATCTTTTCATTTCTCTCAACTTTCTGATTTGAAAGCCTGCATTTGCATTTGTTTCTGTCCTGTAACTCGTCTAGTGCAGATACAGATTCTTAGTTTTAGCACTTAAATTTGCTTATTCGTGCTCAGCACTTGTTCAGAACTTGTAAGCACTAAATAAGCTATTAATTACAATAGCACTCAACCATCCTCATTGCATAGAGGAAAACAGTTTTTGTACTTACTTTTCTCACTTGCTTAGAGAAAAACAGCTCTTGTACTCATTTTCCTCTAGATAAGTGAGGAAAGTAGTTTTTATTCAGGCATGTCCAAGGGTCAGCTCCCAGTGTTCTCTCCTGTCTATCTGATGAATCTGGGCATCTTGAGGCAATGTAGAAATTGCCTCATGTATACAGACAACCCTCTCCTCCTACCACCCAACACTACAACCTGTGCAAGATGCACTTATCTAGCCAAATTGGAGGTAAAGCTCTCTCCAACCAAGACTGAACTTGACAGACATGAGGAGAAAGTAAACATTTGCACCACACCACACTCATCACATAGTCTCAATAAATCGATACCACCAAAGACCACACATAGTAACACAAAAACATTTGCGGAGGCTCTCAATAATAATCTGTCTAAGCAACAGAGACCTCCAAAGCAGAAACACAAGCAACCTCCATCCCCCAACACAACCCAAATGATACATAGCCCACAGAATGAGTGTGCCACTCAACCACAGCCAATAAGGCAAAACAACATACCCAACACACTAGTCATAGGTGACACTATCGTAAGGCACACTGATGTCCCACTCACCAGGCTAAACAAGGAGAAGGTTACTATCAGCTGCCTGTAGGGTGCCAGGATCCGCCATATAACCCACGCACTCGGGTCACTCCACAACAAGTACAAATATGACTCTGTCATTGTCCATGTTGGTGTGAATGACCTGAGACGTACCTCCCTGGACTGCATGAAAAGAGACATGGAAGAGTTCTCCGATCTTGTAACCCAGGCAGGTATGACCCTCTCCCTGAGTAGCATTCTGCCATCACCCAGAATGATACCACAGTACAAGGACAAAATGATTGACTTCAACAATTGGCTAAGCTTCTGGTGTCATTGTAAGGGGATTCCAGTATCTGTCTGCTTGGGATGACATGGTTGACAGACCACGATGCTTTGCCACAGATGGCCTGCACCTGTCGCCCCTGGGATTCCGGATACTGGCTAAGGCTCTTGCTGCCCCTATAGTGCCTTTTTTTGGCAAGGTTCAAATGACAAATTCACCACCGTAACAGGAACAGGCAGGCACAAACTGAGGGTAATGCTGCAAGTCTAAATCTCAAAATGCACTCACTCAAGGCACTCCTTAAAATGGAGAACATCAATATCTGTGCAGTGACTGAGACCTGGTTCAAGGCTCCAGAGAGCACCCCTACACTACCAGGTTGCAACTCATACCACACTTTATGGCCATGTAACCTGGACCAAAACACCAAAGGCGGAGGTGTGTCCATATTCATTAAGGATATCCACACCTCCAGGCTAGTTGCTCAGCATAATGCATCCGAGGTTATCCAAGTGCAGCTAACTCTGGGCAAAACTGCAATCCAAATTGTAGCTTGCTACAGATCCCCCACCATGCCCCAGGATTCCCACTCCTTTTCTTGATGTTCTGGAAAATATTAGGGTTCAACCAAACACCCTAATAATGGGTGACTTCAACTACCCCACCATTAACTTGGAAAACTACTCATGTACCAACTCTGTAGCTCAATGCTTTCTGGAATTCATAAACTCACATGCTCTAGATCAACTTATCCACACCCCCACCAGAGGCAACAATATCCTAGACCTAGTCATTACCAACATGAGTGACCGGTGTTCCACACCTGAAGTCAACTCCTCGTTGGTCAGATCCAACCATAAGCTAATCACCCTTGATATCCACATCCCGCCCCCACCCCCCATTAAGGAAACAATGGTAAAAAATGTCTCCAGAGCCAACTTCATGCTTCTTAAGACAGAAGTGGTGAACTTCATGACACCCATGCTGATGGACAATACAGTTACAACTGCTGAATCCTACACAAGTGCACTCTATAAGCACTTACACGAGTGCATGGATCGTGCTATCCCAAATAGAACCAAGATGCTATCCTCCAAAAAAAGGAAGCCAATCTGGTGGTCTCCTGTCATAAACAAACTGTACAACAGAAGGAAGAAACTGTTGCAAAAGAGAGTAAAATCCCATGAGTGGAGGAGCTCCCTCGTCAGCCTCAGTAAAAAGCTGAGATCTCTTATAAGATCCTCCAAAGCTAGCTATGAAAACAAAATCACCACTGATTCTAAGGATAACCACAAAGCATTCTATAGCTATGTCAAGAATCTCAATGGCAACACCCAGATCTGCTCTGAGTTGCAGCACAACTGCATGAAAATTACAGAACCAACTGATATTGCCAGCATCCTGGCATATAGGTTCAGTGCTAACTTTACCCCCCTCATCCCCTAAAGGGCCCATATCTATACAGGAAGAATGCAGAGTCCCTGTAGTCACAACTATGCAGGTAAAAGCTGCATTCTCTAAAGCCAAAAACACAGCATCCATGGGATGGGACAACACCGCAAGCTGCGTTTTACATGAAATTCAGAATGAACTGGCTCCCCACTTAAGCACCATGTTCAGTAATAGCCTCGCATCAGGCTTTGTCCCCACTGAATGGTGCACAACAACAGTTATCCCACTCCACAAAGGGGGAGCCACCACCAATCCCAGGAACTATCAACCTATTAGCCTGATGAGCCTGGTCTGCAAGGCCATAGAACCTGTCATCGTGGAACTCATAAACAAAGACATTGGTAACCTCCAAAATCTGGATCCCACCCAGTTCAGGTTTGTGAAAGGCAGATCATGCCTCCTGAAACTGATCGACCTCTTTGAGGCAGTCACCAAAGCCGTAGAGGAGGGTAAGGTGGTTCACACAGCCAATCTTGACCTCGCCAAGACTTTCAACACCATCCCCACATTCTGGAATTATAGCTAAACTCACTAAACTAGGTATAAATCCCTACATCACAAGATGGGTTGCCAACTGGCTCACTGACCGAACCCACACTGTAAAAATTGCAGACTCCAAATATGACCTCAAAGCAGTGACAAGTGGACTACCACAGGGTTCCGTCCTGGGACCTGTCCTGTTTGGTATCTACTTCTCTGAAGTACAGGCCAACACAGAAGGCCTCTGGCTAACGAAGTTTGCAGATGACTGCAAACTAGGAGCCATAGTAGAGTCCCCAAATGATGGGTACATCCTACAGAAGGGCCTCACTGAGACAGATGCCTGGTGTCAGATCCATGGCCTCAAGCTCAATGCCAAAAAGTACAGCGTCATCCCCTTTGGTAAAAACTCTCTACCCATGAACTACCACATAGGCAGCAATCTACTTAACACCGATTGTGTGATAGAGACCTTGGGACCCAGTTGGACACTAGTCTCTTCTTTGATAGTCACATCACCACAGTAGTCAGGAAGTCCTTCTACATGGCACACCTCATCATAAAAGGGTTCTCCTCCAGGAAAAAAGAGGTCATTGTTCCCCTCTACTAGACACTCATAAGACCCATTTTAGAGTACAACGCCCTTTTTGGAATGTACTTCACAAGACATCTGCAGCAACTGGAAAGGCCACAGAAGTATCTCATAAAGAGGATTACTGGCCTCAAACAAATGCCCTACACTGACCGTCTCAAAAAATCTACAGCTTTACTCCATAGCATATCACCTACTCCGAGGTGATGTCTGCCTAACATATAAAGCTATGTCAAACCCAGAGCTGTTGGACCTGCTACACCTAAAGAAATCCCAATACCTCTGAGCTACACGCTGTAGGGACCTAAACCTTGTCACCACAATAAACAGGACATGCTGGAGGGATAGATTCCTGTCCCAGAGACTTCCCATACTCTGGAACAGGCTACCCGTCTGTCAAGCAAAGTTCTTTATTAGCACTCTTCAAGAAAAATCTTGATGAGTGGATGGGAAATAGGAAATACACCCTGGGGATCACTTCTGTGTCTCTGCTCGACAGTGGCACAGGAAAATAACTTTCTTAGGTGGCATAAGCCAGGGAACCTTGTTGGCTAGGCTTACGTAGGCCCTTGGACTGATAGCCTAGTACCAACCTATGAACACCTCCCATTCTAACACCAAATCACTGTTTTGTGTTACTGTAGTGTGCAGTGCAGAGTTGGTTTTGGTGCATGTTTGTACATATGTATATACAGCTGGTAAAATAAAAAAAATAAAAAAAAAGACTAGAATAACTCTTCTCAACTGTCTAGATTTTCACAGAATGTACAGATTTATGAGTGATATTTTTGGTCCATTTCTCAAAAAAATTGTAGTTTTCTGGAAAATCACTTGAGGGAAGTTAGAAAACGAATGCAGCAGACATAATGTTTGATTTTTCAGGCTTCATCTTTCAGAAAATTCATGCTATGCAAAATGTTATTCTGTCATTAGTCTTAAGTTTGGAAGAGCAGTATTTAGCAGTATTTAAAAGCATCAGTATATTGGTGCCTTTGTTTTGTCCCCCCATTATTTGTGGCTTTGTCCAGATTTCTTGCTGTAAGAGATTGAAAGGTGTATGACTGTGACTTTTCATTCTCTTAGAGCCCTGTTAAAGATCTCTACCAAAGGACGGTTCTAGAAACTGGGTGGGTGAACCTGAGAGCTTCCTATCGGATGTTTCTGTGTTATTCTCCCTTGGTGATCAAATCACCACTTCACCTCTGCTGCCATGATTAGTTTATCTAACCCATCTCGCTCACATGTCCTGTAAACTCAGGCTGGTTATATGCTCTCTTTCCTTAGTAAATTCCAGTGGAGAGCATTAATATAATGTCCTTTATCTGATTCCCTGGCCGCCTTAGACTTTGGAACTTTCTATAGCAGTTCATCTGATTTACCTCCCAGATTTTTCTATCTCTAATATTCCTGAAGACTGCCTCCTTATTTTCTTACTTTGTGCCTGCTACCAGCTTCTTTTCTATTTTTTCCTTGATCAACCCTCTGCATTTTGCTAATTTGTTACTGGCGTTTTAAAATGGGAATGCTTTGCATCAAGATATTTCTGATAGGCAAGAGGAAATGGACAGTTTGCAGTGTTGCAAGTATACAAAGGAGAACTGTGTGTAAAAGTGATGACTCTTGTTCTAAAGGTTCCTATAGAGCTGTAACAGCTGATGCTGAATTTCAGAACTTTATTTTTAATTGTGTTAAGAAACTAGTACTTACTTTTAGCCTTTTTAAGCCTATTCATTCATGCTCGAAACAACAACTCTGAGGTTCTTTGAACGTGTGTAGCAGTTAGTTTTTTTTTTTTTATAAAAGAAAATTGTATTTTAGTTTTTTACACAAATTCAAAGTTTGATACAATTTCAAATGTTACTATAAATAAAACACTATCGTTCTGGTTATATTTTGTGTTTAATATTTTGTCTGTTCTTCAGTTTGTGTTGAATGTTTGTTGGAATCCCACAATTCTGTTGGAGTGGGAGGGGTTACATAATTATGTATGCAAATTTTATTAATCTGCGTACAGATTTTTGGTCAGTTGTACCTCATTTTCATGGGCTTTTGTCCAAATTTTTGATGTTTCCAGATTGAGAGGTATGGTATGAATGCAGAGACAAAATTATAAGAATTTGCCATTGCTGAATTTGGCTTGCATTTTCACTAATAATGTTGCAGTCTGTAAAGATATGTGATCTAATTTGGTCACAGAGAAGCAGCATAAAGCATTCTGGTACTGATAAACATATTACTTTCACAGCCAAAATAAATGTACAGTGCAAAGGTAACACGAGTTTGCAAGTACCAGATTTTGGTTCACTCTGGAGTGCTACGATAGCAGTAGTAGTTAAATGTGAATAATAATCACCGCAAGCAATACAAAGCATTTTTTTCTTAGTAAAACATATTGCTTTCTTGAGCACTGTCAGAGACAAAAATGAAACTAATTTTTCATGTTTTAAAGGGAGGGGGAATGTCATGATGAAGCAACATGTGTACGTATAAATATTTCCAACATGGGCAAAAATATCCTTCTAGCCTGGAAATATAGCAGAACAGTTATTCCCATAAGTGTCCAGGTTGTTCTTAAAAATGTCTAAACTTGCATTTGCTTTAATATAATTTGGTAGTCCTATTCCATACATCAGTTACTGTCTCAGAGAAACAATTCATACACCTCACATTCTTAAACAACCTTCTCCGTAGTCTGTCTGAAGACTTGATTTTTTGATGACCCAAAACATTCCCAGAGGTAGATGTCTGTAAGTGACCTGTGTGTAATATATATATATATATATATATATATATATATATATATATATATATATATATATATAGGAATGAATAAGTTCTCCTCTTAATGAGACAAATTTAGATATTTTAGTCTTTCATAATAACTTATATTTTCACATCAGTGGATGTCCTTGGTATATTTTTACTGTACTTATTCCACTTTACTCTTGCTTATTTTCTTATAAGGTTTCCATATTATTATTACATACTCCGGTTTGGGTTTAATTTAAGTAACAAACAATGATTTCAACATTTCTGATTTGCTAGACGTTTTAAATCTTTTTGTACAACCTATAGTTCTTCAACTGTCAATAAACGGAGTGATATGATTAGAAAAACCCAAAGCTAAATCTACTCGCATGTGTGTAGGTCTTTAAATGAATCTAGAGTTTGTCACTATGTACTAAATATTCACTTTTTATTCTGTCTCCCAAATATTATATGCTTAATGTTTGATGTGTATCAGCAAATTGTTCTGTGCCCAAATGGTCAATGTAGTGCATTTCTGCAAAAGAACTTGACTATCTTTAAAAAATGTACTCTGTTTACCCATTTTCAAGTCATCTGCTTGTAGATTGTAGAATACCTCAGATGAAAAAGATGGATATGAAAGATAAATATAAACAAGTATGGACCTTGTACAGAGCCTTCTGGGACACCCTGACTGTAATCTAAAATTTCACTTGTCCAATTGCTGTGTGATACTTGTCATGTTCCTATTTGTAAGCCATGTAGCTACTCATCTTGTCAAGATTACATCAATACCTGCTTGTTATAATTTATTAGTCAATGTTTTGTGTATAACCCTGTCAAATGGTGATGTTAAGTCTGTGTAAATTATATCACAGCACAGTTTTCCATTTATGGCTGTTAATATATGTAGACATATGAACGACACTGGGTATCCCTTTCCTGTGCAGTGATATCCTGCTTGCTAGGTATAGGTCTCCCTTTTCCCCAACTCGTCTGCTGTGTTACATTTTCTATCCACTAACCAGACTCGCATGTCCTCAGGCAAAGTGCTAAGGGCTTGCTTCCTCACCCAAAGGTCTGCCAGTCCTTCAAAAGTGTTGATCTGAAATCCTCTTCACCCACATATGAAAATAAGTGCTTAGTTCAGCAATATATTCATACACACTTTCATCTGCCTTGCATCTATGCTCACAAAACTTTTTCCTATAAGCCTCAGATGTTGACTTAAAACATTCTAATAGACATTTTTTTGCAGTATTATAATTTTAAGTAATCCGTATTCGACAATTTAGAAATAGCAGATGTCCTTCATGGATGCATCTGCAGTCATAACAAGTGGGGGTTGTCCTGTCGTCAGGCAGCCCTGCAGTCGGCCGGATTCCAAAGTCCGGGTCCGGCTTCGGCTGATGTCGCACTCCACCCGACGTCATCTCTGTTGGTCTTCGGGTATAAAAGCATCAGCCGACGCCATTTTCCTCAGTCTTTCTTGCCACGTGGCGCCCGAAGCAGAAGCTGTTCGCAAGTGCCGGTCGGTCGGATCCAGAGATTACTTCTACCGAATACTACCAAGACTTCTAAAGCTAAGTACCCGTTGGGGACTCTTTCTTGCCTCAGCCGATGTCAGAAAAAGTTAACAATTGTTTAACCTGTGGGAAACAAATACCTCATAAAGATTTCCACTCTTACTGTCTGCCTTGTTTAGGCCCAGCCCACTACGTAGCAGCCTGTTCGGCCTGTGCCTCCTTCAACCGACGAACGCTTAGGCGTCGGTCGGAGTTTGCAGAACAGTTTTTCGGTACTGATTTTGCGTACATTATGCGTCGGACCCCCCGACTACCCAATCTTCCAAAAAACGCAAAGATAAAGACCGACACTCGCGGTCCGCGGTTTCGGCCGAAACCACGGTAAAGCAAACATGAGTGTCTCGGTTTCGGCCGAAACCGAGAAAACTGATCAAAGTACAGCTGAACCTATTCTTACAACTCTTGAATCGACCTCAGAAATTTTACCCACTGCGGTGGTTGACTTATCAGACACCATCCTTGGATGTCTCTACCCCAGCACGTGGTGCTGCTAGGCCTCCAGCAGCCATGTCCATTAAGGCCTTCGCCAGGGCTAAAGCAGCCAAGACTACTAAATCAGTGCCTGTTAAACCCACATCCAGGCCCTCTTCTAGTTCTCAAATGCTTTCTTTGGCAGAAGATTTAATTTCTTTAATTAGAGGATCTCAATCTCACCCAGACAGGGCCTCTCAGCCCCCTGAGCCAGTGTCTTCTGATGATTCTGCTGATGAATCAGACATTACTGACCAGCCAGAGGCTCCCTTCTCCAATTTTGAAGATTCTGATGCTGAAGAATCCATTCCAGCTGCTTCCCCACCAGAAGAATTCTCCTTTGGGGAAACCTTGCATGCCATGCGAGAACAGTTCCAATGGCAGCAACAGGATTTTTCAGACTCCAGAAAAGACTTAGGACCTTTCTGCACCTCCCACAGCACAGGCCCTTAGCTATACCTCCTGTTCTCTCTGTGGTGGATGATGCTTTCAATGATGTTTACTCCGCTCCAGATTCTTTACCCCAGCCCCTGCCAAACCAGACAGATTTTACAGGGTGCCAGATACTCATCACCACCTTTACAAGGCCCCACTTGCAGACCCAGAAACTATATCCCAGGGTCCCAAGGCAGTAGCAGCGACCACAGCTAAAAACCCTATTCCTTCTGAAAGGGAAGCAAGGTCATTAGACAGATGGGGTAAAAGGTCTACACTTCAGCTACTCTCTCAGCTAGAGCTTTAAACTGTCAGTTTCACATGATACAATACCAAGAGTTTATGCTTGATCAGTTAACTAAAAACTAACCACTGATGAATCTCTTGATAAGAAATATGTATTAGAGATGGTAAATAACATACAACAGGTTAGCAACCATTCCTTAAAATGTGGCTATGATGCACTGGAGGCTTCATTTAGATCAGCCATGACAGGCACAGTGATAAGAAGGCATGCATGGCTAAAGGAACAAGCTTTACGGATCATGTTAAAGCTAAGTTGCTAGATGCTCCTATGGACAAGACAAGTTTGTTTGGTACACCTGCCCAGCAGGTTATGAAGAAAATGGAAGAAAAGGCAAAATCTGTTCAAACTGTTAAAGATTTCTTGCAGGTTCAACCCCAAGGTTTAGCAGGAAATGGCCTGCCAAAAATTGGTCCTTTCCTGACTCCACAAAATTTCAAAGGGGCAGGAATAGGCGTTCCAGAGGCAGAAACCAATCCAGAGGAGGTGCCTACAGAGGACGACAGTGGCAAGGTAACAACAGAGGCACAGGCGCAGCCACTGCCACTACATCAGCACAACCACAGTGACTTAATCCTAACTCCGCCTACCAGGGAACAAATAGCAGCTCCTCTAGGCGGAAAGTTAACCTTATTTTCAAAGAACTGGCACTACATAACAAAGGACAAGTGGATTTTACAAACCATAGATCAAGGTTACGGTTTCACTTCCACACTTTACCAGTCAAAGAGGAATGCCAAATCTACCTCCAAATCAAAAACAGAGGCTCTCGCCAGATAATGGAGTTAGCAAACATGAGAGCTGTGGAAAGAGTGCCAACAGCAGAACAAGGAAAGGGGTTCTATTCCAGACTATTCCTAGTTCCAAGAAAGGAAAAAGTTGGAGACCAATTCTCGACCTGTCCACCTTAAATACATACATCATTGTCCCAAAATTCAAAATGCTGACCCTACAGCAACTTCTTCCCATGCTGGGCAAGGAGTCTTGGCGGGTAACTCTAGATCTCAAGGAGGCATACCTGCACGTCCCCATTCGACCAATCTGCAGAAGATACCTCAGATTTCTTGCAGGATCAGAGCACTATCAATTCTCAGCATTGCCCTTTGGCTTATCTACTGCGCCCAGAGTATTCACAAAATGCCTGGCATCAGTAATCGCCCATTGCAGACTACAGGGAATTCAGATTTACCCATACCTGGACGACTGCCTACTACAAGGGACAACAAAAGCAAGCTGACAACAGATTTACAAAGGGTCATTTACTTGCTACAAGGACTGGGATACACAGTCAATTTACAAAAGTCAAGGCTGATACCATCCCAAACAGGGACATTCTTGGTGAATTGGACACAGTACAACAAATGGCATTCCTGACTACAGAAAAACAAAAGAACTTCCTCTTTACTTCTTGGCACTAACAAAACTGAACGAGTTAACAGCAAGAAAATTTCTGCAGGCCTTGGGCTTCATGGCATCATGCATAATCTTGGTCCCATTTGCCAGACTACATATGAGGAAACTACAGTGGTACCTAAAGAATTTATGGTCCCAACACAGACACAGTCTGGAAACAGAAATCCCACTAATTCCATGCTTAAAACAGGAGTTCCTATGGTGGGCTCAGGCATGCCAGTCAAACCCAGGCCTACCCTTTCGCAGATGTCAACCAAGCCAGACCATCACAACAGGCGCTTCAGACCTAGGATGGGGGCCCACATGCTGGACAAATGCGTGCAAGGATTGTGGACACAGGATCAACTTCACCTGCACATCAATCTAAAAGAAATGCTGGCAGTAAAACTGGCAATCCAAGAGTTCAAACCATTCCTCAAAGAGGGCCAGTTGATGATAAGGACAGACAACACCACAGTCATGTGGTACATCAACAAACAGGGAGGCACTCATTCATACCCCTATGCAGAATGACCTTGGAGCTGTGGACCCTGGCACTCAGCTACAACATTCAGTTACAGGCAATGTTTGTACCGGGGAAAGACAATACTCTAGCAGACATATTAAGCAGAACCACCCGGATGCCCACGAATGGAAGCTGCACCGGACATCTTCAAGACCATCTCAAAGAAATGGGGAATGCCACAGATAGACCTATTCGCATCACCTCTCAATCACCAGCTCAAAAATTCTGCACAAGGACATTCCACCCACTAGCATGGAAAGTGGACTCACTCTCCTTCAACTGGAAAGGCCTAACAGCATATGCATTCCCACCTCTTCCTTTGATACACAAGGTACTACTAAAAATCAAGGAAGAACGTCCAAGGATAATCCTGATAGCCCCAAACTGGCCAAGACAACACTGGTACCCACTACTGAAGAGCATGTCTCGAACAATATGTGGCCAATACCCTGATGCCTTTGATGTTAACTCAGAACAACTACAGCATCATACATCCAAACCTAAAACGCTACAACTGACTGCATGGAACATCACATAGCAGCAGCTAATCCAGAACTTTCCCAAAGAGTTAAAGACATTATTCTTGAAGCACGCAGACCTTCAACAAGAAGGAACTATGCTGGAAAATGGAAAAGGTTTGTCATTTGGAGTACGAAAGAGGAAAAGATGTGTCAAACATAGATATGCCTAACATTCTGGAGTATCTGGCGAACTTCTTCATTCAGGCCTGTCCTACTCCTCCATCAAGATACATGCATCAGCTATTTCAGCAGAATACAGCTTTGATCCACCTGTTTTTCGCACCCTTTGCTCAGGCAGTTCCTCAGAGGAATCAAGAATGTAAAACCTCCAAGGAAACCACCATTACCAGCCTGGGATTTAAACTTTGTGCTAGAAAAGTTGACACTATCACCCTTTGAACCAGCAGCAACAGCAGACCTACAACACCTGTCATGGAAAACTGCTTTCCTACTGGCAATTACTTCAGCAAGGAGGGTTTCAGAACTACAGGCCTTAATGGCAGTGCAACCCTTCCTAATCTTCCACCAAGATAGAGTGTCCATGAGAACTAATCCTACATTTATGCCCAAGGTGGTATCCAGAGTATCTTTAAACCAGGCAATCCACCTACCTACCTTCTTTCGCAACCCACAAAACAGAGGGAAAGAATACTGCATACCTTGGATGTACATAGACAGCTACGCTACTACTTGGACAGAACAAAAATAGCAGAAAGACTGACCAACTTTTGTAGCCTATGCAACAGGAAGGGAAGGAAAAGCTATTTCAAACAGACAATCTCCAAATGGATAGGAAATTGCATACGATACTGTTACTCCTTCCATGGAAAACCAATTCCACAGAACATAAGACCTCATTCTACAAGGGCAACAGCCACTACCACAGCCTTCTTACGAGGAGTGGCAACCAAAGACATTATTGAGGCGGCTACTTGGACCTCCGTGCATACATTTGCCAAGCATTATAATTTGCCTCTATATTCCAGATCCCGAGCAGGGTTTGCCACTGCTGTACTGCAAGGGATCCTAAACACACCATAATCTACTTTTATCCTCCTCCCTAGTTGGCTATGGTATTCTACCCACTTGTTATGACTGCAGATGCATCCATGAAGGACATAGTACAGTTTTGTACCTACCATAAATGTAGATGTCCGAACTGGATAGCATCTGCAGTCAGGATTACCCTCCCTCCTTCCCTCTGTGGTACTCCTAGGGTGTTTACCCTCCTAATAGCTAGCTGTTGGGGAGTCTTTTATGGTGTATTTGTTTGTATATATGTACATATATGCTTATTGTTGTGTTTACCTCTATCTATTTGGAAACATTGGCATCTATCCAAATTTTAGCCTGCAAGAGGGCTACTGGCATCTGGGGCAAGAAACACTGACGAAAATGGCGTCGGCTGATGCTTTTATACCCGAAGACCAACAGAGATGACGTCGGGTGGAGTGCGACATCAGCCGAAGCCGGACCCGGACTTTGGAATCCGGCCGACTGCAGGGCTGCCTGACGACAGGACAACCCCCACTTGTTATGACTGCAGATGCTATCCAGTTCGGACATCTACATTTATGGTAGGTACAAAACTGTACTTTATAGCTTTACCATGGAGTAAGGGGGTCAGGAACCATACCCAGAGCCTCTCATCGACATTATACTGCTTAACATACCCTTTCAAACATATGAATGAAAGTATCAAAAGTATCCCCCTCTGTAAATTGTGGAAGAAATTTACTGACCATTGTTGCTTCTGGGGTTCGGTTACTCCCTTCCTCATGACCTTGCCTCTGCCTCTCATTCTCAGCTTCCAGATGTCGCAGTTTCTCATTTTCTTCTGCCTCCAGGCATTTCAGTCTCTCTGCTGATTCCATTTCCAAATGTCTGGCCTCCAGTTCAAGTCTGTTTAACTCCTGATGGATTTTTAAGTCATCTGTGGAAAGGTTGAACTGTCCATTTTTCTGAGAGCTGTACATTCCCAATGCCAGTCTGATTGTCCTCCTGGCCCCTGTTCTGAATGCAGCTGTGAATAAAACTGCAATCCTTTCTACTTTAGTCAGGTTGTCATGCACCAGTCCTTTAGCCTGGCACATCTCAGCCAACTGGCTCCTTGTCAGCTTGCCATACTCCTCTGCTGACATGCTTACCTGGTTTCCCTGATTAAGGTAACAACAACAACAAAAGTAAAACAATTGTGATATGAAACTCTGAATGTTCACTGTGTGGCTGATTGAAAGTACAAACATCTTCCTTAGTAGCCACTGTTCACAGGCTGCAGGAGTTCAATATCCATACAACTGAATCCTAAGATATGGCTATCCCATCACTACAAGCCAATCAATATGTGATGTGGATATCCCACCACTGCCACCAATTAATATATGATGACCCTGCACTGACCCAGTAATCAAACAGCCTCAATCCTCACCACTGGCAACAGTGGGGAATGTACACACTGGGAGGATAAGTACACACACAGTAAAGTGCTATTTCCCTTAAGAACACACACAGATCGCAGTCAGTCTGGGGATGGTTTCCCCCTCTTTCTCCAGATCCCCAGTAAGACTCCTGACTAGCACAGCTATAGGGTTGAGATCTCAGCTGAGTGGCCAGATCAATATTTCCAGTACCCTCTGTCCAACTAGTACTTCGTGTCCCTTCCCAAATAGCTGACACACACACACTGAGATCTGATTTGTATACAAACACACACACACACACACACACACACACACACACACACACACACACACACACACACCGTGGAAAGGCTGACACAGGTTTATTAGCTATGCCCCCTTCTGCCCAGAGTATAAAGTAGTTCCGATTGCCAACAGCCACTCTTTATCAGCTACTTTAAGGCCCTTCAATTCCTACTGTGTAATATTATTATTAATCCAAATGGTAATTTGACCAAGAGCCAGGCTATTAGGAGTGGCCTGTACAGTGTCACCAGATAGATATGCAAGTACTCCATGAGCTTAAATATTTCTAAACTGACCAGCCACAATGGAAAGGTTTAAATATATTTAATAATACATTTTTAATAATTTATAATAAATTAATAAAAGAACAAGACAGTACTCAGTAAGTAATCAGTTACATCAGAGTTCAAAATCACAGGAAATATTTAAAACAACACTGCAGGACAGTCTCAAATAAAGAAAACATCTAAGCTATACTTTTACTATATTCCTATCTGAATCTAAAAGAGTTACTATGCCCTAAGAACTTACTTGCAGGAAGGCAAGTGCAGAGGTGAGTGAATGTTCTTGTTAGGTCAAAGACAAAATAGAAAATGCCATCTGTCTCTCTCTGAGAGTTCTTAAATTAATATCAAATATTACTGCTGGGTTAGCTTGGATAACACCACTTTTTGTCACCTAACTTTTGTTTCCAAGCTAAACCCCCCATTGTCAGAAACTACCAACATTTTAGCATCTCCCTGTCAAAAATACATATCTCTCAGATCTTTGCAACTGCTGCAAGACATAAAACCATAAAACACTTGCAAAACAATTCAAAAGGCACCCTAGTTATAGACATCTGTCTCCTTGCTGCATTGAAACTAACTTTTATAGCACAATCATAAAAAAAATAATTTCAACTATTTTCTTGATATTTTGCAAGTTAACCCTCTATGTTCTAGTTCACACTGTTAAAACATATATATTTACACATGTACAATAATTTATATACATTTCTGCTCTAATCCAGCAGGGCATCCTGTGATCACACATCCAGGCTCAGCACTATACAAACCCTGTTTAGCACACACTTCTGTACCAGCAGTTTAATATAAGAAAAGCATATGAATCATGTTGATATTCACAGATGATATATGATTATTTACAAAATTCCAGATAGCTGTGCTGGCAGTATCTCCTTCTGTTGTACTTCTATGTAAATCATATTAATATTCACAAGTGGCATATAATTATTTACAAAACTCCAGCTAGCTGGGCTGGCAATATTTCCCTTTGTCATCCCTGTCTTTATTTTACACATTTTTAGCTTTTGTTCATAATTCTCTATTTCTTCATTGAAACATTCTTTTATTTTTTTTTTATTATTTCCCAAAATTCTTCATATGTGTATTTAAACTGTCTTGTTACTAATTTATTGTTTTTGTCATTTATCCATTTCAGTACCTTATACATATTTAAAGATGCTGCCTATACCACTGGATTGTTCATATACAGTACTCCCCTTTTAACTGAATTTAGTCTAGAGCCCCATATAAATGGGAAAAAAAATCACTTATAACAATTCTTAGTCCATATTTTCAGAGTCGTTAACATACTTGATAAATATTATATTTTTCCCATCAATACTGAATTTATCACATTCACTTTTTTCTTATAAGCTAATTTATGTTTTCCAAAAACAAAAAAATATTTTAATTTCTTTAATAATGTCTCCCATAGTGTTCTCTTCCCTTCTTTACCAAATGCATACCTGAAGCAGAGAATTTCTTTGTAAGTTGGATACCTGCTATTTTTACCATAGCTGTTATTCCTTTGCGTTTATCTTTATTTAATAACATAACTAAAAATCAGTGACACAGATTATAGCTTCTGTCATCCGTACACTAGTTTTGGTTGTTATAATATCATCTGCATCTGTCAATAACACTGGAATTTCTGCACCTGTTTACATTACACATTTTGCATTCTTCCTTTTACAATTCACCTCACTAGCTACCATGTTCATAACTAAAGCAAATAAAGTACAACTCATTAGGCATCCTCGACTTATATCATTGTTCGTATCTATTTCTTTACTTAGTAATCCATTTACCAAAATTCTTAGTTTATACGACATTCTGTAATAACCTTTCTTAAATTTATTACTAAAATTATATATCCTAATTCCCACAACATTTCATGTTCTATCGTATTAAAAGCTTTATCATCACCTACTATAAGTCTTACATCCTCTATCTTTTATTTAGAATATTATCCACAATTTCTCTTACTATTATTGACAAATCTTGACATCCTTTTCCTTTCATACCATACAGGCTTTCTTCCATTATATATTCAATTTTATTTTTCAGATATTTTGTGTATTTTCATAAATATCTTGTAATCTGTATTATTTAACACTATTGGTCTCCAGTTTTTTATATCTGTTTCTCCTTTTCCTTATAAATTTTAATATTCCATAACATAAGTCTGTATGATTCGTACCTTTGTTTAATCATTCATTAAAAACATGTAACAATGTTGTTTTTCCCATTGCACTAAATTTTTATACATTTCAAATCCAATTCCATCCATACCTGCTGCTGAATCTATGCTTAACTTTTTAAACACTTTGTTCAATTCATGCAAAGTTATTTCTTTTTCAGTTTCCTTTTTCACTTATGAGAATTTTTTTACTTCACATATTTTATTGCATTCTGTTTTTTTTTAATTCTTTTCATAATTTACTATAATTTCCATAATCTGAGATTGAGCTCTCTCTCTCTCCTTTTTATCCATAATTTCTCTCATTGCATTACTATTCTGTTTCACTGTTTGGCTCAAATATGCTGATACTACTTTTTCCCTTGTAGTGAATATCTTTGGTGATATAGTAATTCCTTATTTTTGTTCCATAGCTTCTTTTATATACTTATTTTTTTATCATAGTATTTTCTGTCATTCTTTTCTAAATTCCCAAACACATTTTTATATATTTTGCATACTCTACTCTTCCCATCTTTCATATCTTATGCTGTCATTGTAAAAAAAAAACTTTTATATTTTCTTTTAAAAATAAATCCAACATTCTAAAAAACTAACATAAGATGCCTTCGTGGTAACATAATCTCTCCATTACTGTAGTAATTAATTCTTTGTCTTTTTCATTCCATTCTTTTTCATTAATTCATTTTATACTATTTCCTATTCTAATATATTCTTTATTTTCATTTACTTCCATCCATATTGCCAAATGATCTGTAAATCCTGTCGCAACAGCTTTTCCTTCTGCTATATTTACTCCTTCAGATGTTGCAAAATAATAAATCTCAGATGTTAGCATACCTCTTCTATACATCTATAATTTTCTATTCATAGGTAGTAGCCTATCGGCCCTAAGTCCTATACAAGCCTAGCTATAACAATTCCCTGGCTATTTCTTCCCACACTATTTACTTCCCTGGACCCCTGTCTAGCAGGGCGATTGACATGATCCCCGGGGTGAATGTCATTTCTCCCATTCAATCGTCAAGGTTCCTTTTGAAGAGGGTCAAAGAGGCGCTCTACTTGACATGTATGGGCAGTCTATTCCAGAGTCTGAGGAGTCTCTGGGTCAGGAACCTATCCCTCCAGCATGTTTTGTTTATTGTGATGACAAGGTTTAGATCCCTGGAGCGTGTGGCTCTGAGGGATTGGGATTTCTTTAAGTGTAGCATGTCCAACAGCTCTGGGTTTGACATGGCCTTGTATGTTAAGCAGAGATTGCCTCTGAGTAGATGACTTGCGACAGAGTATAGCTGGAGTTTTTTAAGGTGGTCAGCATAGGGCATCTGCTTTAGGCCTGTGATTCTTTTAGGTATTTCTGTGGCCTTTCCAGTTGTTGCAGATGTCTTGAGAGGTACATACCAAACAGGGAGTTGTATTCTATTATGGGTCTAATGAGGGATGAGTACAGTGGAACAATGACCTCCTTTTTTCTGGATGAAAAGCCTAGTGATGAGGTGTGTCACATAGAAGGGTTTCCTGACTGTTGTGGCGATGTGGTTATCGAAGGTGAGACCACTGTCCACCTATGTCCCTAAGTCTCATCACACTTTCGGTGTTTAGTGTACTGCCACCTATGTGGTAATTCATGGGTACATGTTTTTTCCCAAAGGGGATAACTATACATTTCTTGGCATTGAGCTTGAGCCCATGGCTCTGGCACCAAGCATCTGTTTCTGTAAGGCCATTTTGTAGAGTATCCACATCATTTGGGGATTCAATAATGGCTCCCAGTTTGCAGTCATCTGCAAACTTTGTTAGCCAGAGTCCCTTAGTGTTGGCCTATACTTGGAAGTAGATGCCAAACATGAGCAGTCCCAGGACTGAACCCTGAGGTACTCCATTTGTCTGGAGTTGGATTTTGAGTGGGCTACTTTTACAGTGTGGGTTCTGTCGGTAAGCCAGTTGGCAACCCATTGAGTGACTTGGTGATTAATGCCCAGTTTAGTAAGTCTGTCTATGATTCCAGAGTGGGGGATGGTGTCAAAGGCCTTGGCAAGGTCCAGATAGGCTGTGTGGACTTCCTTACCCTTGTCCACGGCTCTGGAGACTGATTTGAAAAAGTCAGTCAGGTTCAGGAGACAAGATCGGCCCTTCATGAACCCAAACTGGGTGGGGTCTAGTGTTTGAAGGTTGCCAATGTCTTTGTTTATAAGTTCCATGATAATACATTCCATGGCCTTGCAGATCAGGCTCATCAGACTGATGGGGTGGTAGTTCTCAGGATCCAAACTAGATCCCCCCCTTGTGGAGTGGGATAACTGTAGCTGTGCACCACTCTGTGAGCACAAAGCCTGAGGTGAGGCTATGATTAAACATGACACTTAGGTGAGATGCTAGTTCATTTTGTAGTTCATGTAATACACAGCCCGGGATGTCATCTGGTCCCATGGATGCTGTATTCTTAGCTTTGGAGAGTGCGTTTTTTTACCTGTGTGGCCATTATTACCGGAATTTGGCAATATTCCAGTATTGAGATAGGCCGTTTAGGGGGTGATGTTAGCATTGAATTGCCAGGATATTGGCAATATCCTTGGGATCAGTGTATTTAATGCCATTCTGTTGTAGCTCAGAGCAGATCTGAGCATTGCCATTTAGATTCCTGACATAGTTATAGAATGCCTTGTGGTTGTCTTTGGAATCTTTGGCAATTTTATTTTCATAACTAGCTTTGGAAGATTTTATGAGGGATCTCAGATTCTTACTGAGGCTGGTAAGGGATTTTTTTGCATCCTGGGATTTTCCTCTTTTCTACAACAGTTTCTTCCTTTTGTTGTAAAGTTTGTTTATGGCAGGGGACCACCAGATTGGCTTCCTTTTTTGGAGGAGAGCATCTTGGTTCTATTTGGGATGGCACGATTCATGTATGAGTGGATGTGCTCGTACAATGCCTTAGTGTAGAATTCAGCAGTCGAACTTTCAGTTCCCGGCTGCATGGGTGTCATGAAGTTTGTCACTTCTGACTTGAGTAGCATGAAGTTGGCTTTGGAGAAGTTTTTTATGGTGGTTTCCTTACTGGGGGATAGGGGTGATTAGCTGATGGTCAGACCTGACCAATGAGGGGGTGACCATAGGTGTGGAGCATCGATTTCTCATGTTGGTAATGACCAGGTCTAGGATATTGGAGCCCCTGGTGGGGCTATGGATTAAGTTAATCCAGGGCATTGGAATTTATGAATTCCAAGAACTGTTGGGCAAAGGTGTTGGTACACTAGTAGTTTTCCCAGTTAATGGCAGGGTAGTTGAAATCACCCAGTATTAGGGTGTTTGGTTGTATCTTAATATTTTCCAGTATGTTTAGAAAGGTGTAGTGAGCATCTTGGGGCATGGTGGGGGATCTGTAGCAAGCTACAATTTGGATTGCAGTCTTACCTAGTATTAGTTGCACCTGGAGAATTTCAGATGCATTGTGTTGGGCTACTAGCCTGGTGGTGTGAATATCCTTGGTGAATATGGACACTCCTCCGCCTTTAGTATTTCGGTCCTGGTTTAGTGGCCAAAAAGTGTGGTAAGAGTTGTAGCCTGGTATTGCAGGGGTGCTCTCTGGAGCCTTGAACCAGGTCACAGTTACTGCACAGATATCTATGTTCTCCATTTTTAGGAGTGCCTCAAGAGAGTGCATTTTGAGGTTTAGACTTCTTGCATTGAGTAGCATTACCTTCAGAATTTGCATGCTTGTACCTGTTACAGTGGTGGTTTTGTCCTTTGAACTTTGCCTAAAAAAGGCACTATAGGGGGTGGCAAGAGCCTTAGCCAGTAACCTGAATCCCAGGGGTGACAGGTGCAGACCATCTCTGGCAAAGCATCATGGTCTGTTGATCATGTCGTCCCAGGCAGACAGATACTGGATCCCCTTTGAGTGACACCAGAAGCTTAGCCAATTATTGAAGTCAATCATTTTGTCCTTATATTGTGGTATCATTCTGGGAGAAGGCAGGATGCTACTCAAGGCTAGGGTCATACCTGCCTGGGCCACATGATCCGAGAGGTCTTCCATGTCTCTTTTCATGTAGTCCAGGGAGGTACGTCTGAAGTCATTCACTCCAACATGGACAATGACAGAGTCATATTTGTACTTGTTGTGGTGTGACTTGAGTGCATACATTATGTGGCAGATCCTGGCACCTGACAGGCAGCTGACTGTAATTTCCTCCTTGTTCAGCCTGGTGAGTTGGACATTAGTCATAGGAGACTCTATAGTCAGGCACACTGAAGTGTTAGGTACATTGTCTTGCCATAGGGGCTATTGCTGGGTGGTACACTGGTGTTGTGAGCTATGTAACTCTTTTTGGTTGTGATTGGTGTTTGTTTGCATTTCAGCTTTGGAGGTCCTTGTTGCTTGGGCAGGTTATAGTAAGGGCCTCCAGATATGTGGATTTAATGTTGCTATGTGTGGGTGTTGATGGTGTGGGTTTAGAAGGGCTATGTGTTGCTTGAGGGTGTAGTGCGAGCGTTAACCTTCTCCTCTTGACTGTCTAGCACAATCTTCGGTGGAGAGAGCTCTGCTTCCAGTTTGGCTATGGAGAGAGCTCTGCTTCCAGTTTGGCTATGTAAGTGCATCTCTCACAGGTTGTAATGTTGGGTGGTAGGAGGAGAGGGTTGTCTGTACATGCAGCAATTGCTGCATTGCCCCAGTATGCCCAGATTCACCAGGTGGACAGGAGAAATCACCGGAAGCTGACCCTTGGACATGCCTGGTTTGGTGCTTTTTTTGTAAAGTACAGGAGCTGTTTTCCTTGCCTTGGCAAGGTACTTTGCAATTATAGGCTGTTTAGTGCCTACAATTAATTTCTCCTTATTAACGAGGAGAGTTGAGTGCTTGTATCAGTTTAAGGCTTCCTAGTGCTTTCCAGCGGGTATTAGAGCAAGTGCTAGTCACAGGGATGCTTAAAGGTAAGATGGAAAAAAATGGTTTATCCTAAACACTGCAGTGTGCACTAGATAAGTTAGATGTGAAAGTAAGTAACTTAGGTTTTACCTGTCTAAAAAGTTAAGTTTTAGTGGAGAGTCACTATTTTTAAACAGCAAGATAGATTGAAAGAGGGTGGTCACTTTTGTATTATGGAATACAGTAGGATGGCCAATAAATTTAAATAGTTGAAGGGGAGTGATTTCACAAAAATGATAATTTTGTGCTTGCTCACACAAGCCAGTGAAAGCAGAGAGGAAATGAGATGTATGGTCAAATTAACATAAGAGGCAGGCAACTAGAAAGACGGTGGTATTTAAGAACACAACACTATTCCATATTACCAGTTTGCCACATGTCATTTTTCTTATACCTTTTCCATTCTTTTTTCTATTACCCCTTTAATCACAATTAAAATCTCGTTATTATAATGCCCATCTTTACTAATACATAATCTAACTTCTTTTGAAATAAGTTCTCCCTTTCTTTACAGATGATGTAAGCATATATAGAGCTATTATTCTATAAACTTTCCTTGCCATCTTACATGTACAGTAGTTGGTATTCCCATTTTTACTAACGTTACATGTATGATCTTCACTCTTCTCCTACACAGTGTGCTATTCCTGACAATACTGATTTTCCATATTCCATATTATTTCTCCATCCCATATTTTTTCAGGTTGTAATGTTTCTTTATTTGTTATAAGTTCTTATGTCTTCCAAAACAACTGTTTAAATCACATTTGTTATACCAGTCTAAAATCCCTCTGATTTTTGTTATATTTTTCATACTGTTTACATTTACTGAAAAAAAATCCTAAATTATTACTTTCTTGTTTCCTTAATTTAAAGGAAATGGTTTTCTTCTTATACTACTTTTTCAAGTATATGACTTATCTGTTTCCAGTCATCTTTTCTATTACGTTTATGCTTTTGAATTTAATTTTTCTCTTTTACTCTTTTCCCAATAGAATTTTTTTTTCCTTTTTCCACTTTTCAGCTTATATCTTCTTCATTACTAACTTCTGAATATATTCCTATTTCCTCCTCTTCTGTTTTTATCCTTTTCTTTTTTCTTTTTTTTTTTTTTTTTAGGTTTTCTCCTAGTTCCAGTTCTTTAACATGTTCTTTATCCTCCCCTTATTTTCACTGTCTGTTTTGTTATATTTTTCTTTACAATCCAGCCATAAATGTCCATATTTTTTCACATTTATAACATTCAGGTTCACATTTCTTTGCATCATGTCCTATTTGCCCACATACAAACAGCTTTTCACTAAATGTCCTTCTCTCACACAAAAAAAAAATGGTTTTGTTTCTCCCCAATATTTTACCACGCCCACATTTCCTTCAATATTTGCAATACTTGTAATATGCACAATTGTATCCATTTTCATTTTTAAAACATTACAGTCCTATCACCCAGTCCATAAACTCGTTATCCTAAACTTCTGGAATGTCTATCACTTTTTTACATGCATTTTTAAACATCCTTTCAAACTCTTTCCATGTCTTTCTGAAATTGTGTATGTATTTTATTTTTTGGGTCTCAGAAAAAAACTTTTACCACATAATTGCTCCACGGATTGTCTTTCTCTCTCCTTGTGTATTCACACAAAATCTTGCCCAAACTCTGTGCAGTCTCAAAAAAAGTCACAAAATATTTCTTTATTCATTAAAATAAAGGCTCTTACTTTAGGCGTGAAAACGCAATGGATATTAGCGTCCCATGCCTCATATCTGTCCATCTCCTTGTTTCCTTTACTTTCATATTCTAACCACAGATATTCTTTTTATGCTATTCTCTCTCTTTTTTTGTTTTCTTTCTGTAACTGTGTGACTCTCTCAGCATTTCTTTTTTAGTACTGTCCCTTTTTAAAATAGCCTCCAATTCCTTTTCCTATATTTTCTCCATTATTTCTCCCCAGAAACCGTTTTTTTCTGGTATACTATGGTCAATTGTGTCATTCACTATATCATTCTGCAACCCTCCAGACTGGAGGGTTGTAACATTACACTCCTCTTTCACTGACTCCTCCAACTCAGCAAACAATTCTTTTTGAAAAACAACTCGGAGTCTTCCATAACTCCACAAACCTTTTTTTTGAGCTGGTGTTTGCCTTTACTCCTTCCATTACTTTCTCCATCCTAGCCACCACTGCCCTAGGAACAGGACGTGCACTTGTGCTCACCCTGTACGTGCCATGAGCAGGGCAAGTTCCCTGATGTCATTGTCAAATTTCCTCTATTAGTATAAGTACCACCTCGTCTCCTCAAAAAGAGGCTACTTGCCTAGTAGGGCTAACTTGATAGATAAATTAGTGATGCTTAGAACTGCAATTAGTAAGTATCAAAATGACACTGAAACAGTGACTAGGAAGTCATGCTAATTTACTGCTAAAGCATTTTTGTGGTGAGTTAGGGTTTTGTGCCTTGTACCCCCCCCCCCAACATGGGGGACACCCTGTTACTCAAATATAGTATCTCTGAGATCGCCATATCTTGGAGGAAAATGGTGCTGCAGTATTATGGAGAATTTAGTGTATAAAAATATCTCTCAGTTTTGATCACAGGTTAGATTATGTATCAGTAAAGATTAATGTTAAGCCTGGTAACTAATCAAAATATTTATGTAACGTGCCCAGTAGTAATCATGGCTCGTGTTTTATGTTAGGTAATTTCTGTCTTCCAAGCAATGTAGCTGGCACCTTTTTTATGAATGATTATCTTACTGTTGTCTATAAATTGTATGACATTCATGCTGAATAATGCATTTAATTTGAATTTTATGGGTTCGGTTAACTTTATGTAGTGCAGGCTGTGGTTGAAATAGGTCCTTACAGATCAGCCTGCCTACCATGTTAGTAAAACAATTTGATTCTTTCTTAATTAACTTGTTTTGAAATTGCTTATGTGTCCTACACTCTTTAAACTCACTTTCAGGTAAACTAAAACTTAAAACACTCTCTTTAAGAACTTAAAGCCTGTGAACAAATCATTGTTGATAACAATGCTGCCTCCTTGAAGTCAGAGAGCTAGGTAAGTTCACATGTTGATGAATAAGTAAAGTTAATATAAATTATACTGAAAGGGGAAATAAAATAATAGTGCAGCTGCTTAAAACTTGGATGACATATTTGCCCTTGCATTAGCTTTATGAGATAGCCATGGTGTTCATTTGTAGCTTAGTCTGCTACTGTCAGGAGACATTATCTGACAGGTAAGCCTTTTTTTAAAAACAACATCTCTGTCTGACTGTACTGATGTCTGTGAGCATCTTCCAGGGTCATTTCCACCTTTGTTTTCTCACACTGCCTGTCTCTTTGTATCTCTCATACACGATACATTAGGAAATCTTGTGTCTTCTTGCAACATCTGACTATAATAATTTTATATATTAAGAGTCAGCATGTAAAGGAGACGGTGAGAGATGACAGTTGAATGCAGACAGCTGAAATTCAAAGTAATGATACAGCCTAGCAAGGAAACATGAAAATGATGCATGCTAAGGTCCAAAAAAACTGTTGTAGCAACTCATGTTCTTCGTGTTTCACTGTTGCAGTCATTACATTTGGGTTATCCTGCTGGCAGGTTGCTCTCAGTCGGCCTGAATTCCAAAGTCTTGGGTCCTGTGTCGGTTGCTGTCGCCTCTTCCCTGACGTCAGGGGTATAAAAGATGCAGCCGACGCCATTTTATTTAGTCTTTCTTGCTGCACGGTGCCCGAAGCAGAAGCAGTTCGCAAGTGCCGGTCGGCCAACTCCTTAGATTTTTGTGTTCGAGTTTCAGATCCAAAGTCTTCATTAAAAGCTAAGTACCCCATTGGGAAAACTTTTTTTTTCTTGCTCCAGACCGATGTCAGAAAAAGTTAATAATTGTATTTCTTGTGGAAAGCAAATACCTCATAAGGACTTTCATTCTTACTGTATTCCTTGCCTAGGCCCTGACCACGACATTGCTAGTTGTCGGTTTTGTGCTAGATTTAACCAACGCACTATTAAGCATCGGTACGATTTTGCATTAAGCTATTTTGGGCGAAGATTTAATTATACAATGTCGTCGGATAGCCATCAGACTACCGGAGTTCACAAAAAAACGAAAAGAAAAAGACAGGCAACCGAGGTCCAAAACCAACGACGAAGCTTCTCCTAAGCAAGTCGCCGGTTCTCATTGAGGCGCTTTCGCAGCCCCTGACGCCCGCTACTTTAGAGTCACAGGCCGCTACCGACTCCCACGTGGAGTCGGCCAGGCCACAGGAAACACAAGGTGTTGGAGCCTCTGAGATTATTCCCTCAGATGGGTCCGGAGCTGCTGAGCAGGCATCAGCTTCTGAGGGTATTTTCAGACCTAAGCAATTATATATTAAACCAACTTCAAAGACAAAGACTAAAACACGTTTAAAAGCAAAGAAGCAAGTTCACCAGTCACAAGGACAGGCCTCCATGCCCAAAAACAGATGCTCAAAATGGCCGAAGACTTAATTACCTTGATCAGGGGTTCCCATCCCCCTCCTGATAAGAGGCCTAGGCAAGAGACAGACTATGAATCTTCAGATCAGGTTTCCATTTCTTCTGATTTCTCTTCTGATCAGGAATATTCTCTTCCCCTGTATGAGGATTCTGATGCTGAAGAATCAATTCCTTCAGCTTCTCCTCCTGAGGACTACTCCTTTGGGGAAACCTTGCATACCATGAGGGAGCACTTCCACTGGGAGAGCCAAGATTTTTCAGAATCTAAGAAAATGCTCAGAGACTTCCTTTTACTACCTCAACACAGGCCTCTAGCTATTCCACCTATGTTGGACATTGTTGATGATGTGTTCTCTGAGTCTAGTCTGACCCCTGACTCTCTACCTCCAGCTCCTGTTAAGCCGGACAGATACTACAGGGTCCCTGACTCTCATAAATTCCTTTTCAAAAACCCTACTGCAGACCCAGAAATTATTTCTCAGGGTCCAAAAGGGGTTAAGGCTTCTACTGCAAAAAAATCCTACCCCCTATGACAGGGATTCTAGGGCTCTGGATAGATGGGGGAAAAAAGATTTACACATCTGCTACTCTGGCTATAAGGGCCTTAAATTGCCAGTTTCATATGCTCAAATATCAGCAATATATCATGACACTGCTTAAACAGAAAATGATGTCAAATTCTGAATGTGCAGAAGACAAAGAAATGCAGGATTTATTGCATGCAGCTGAACAAGTTGGAAAGCATACTTTGCAATGTGGGTTTGATTCTCTGGAGGCCTCCTGCAGGGCCGCTGTTACGGGTTCTGTCATTAGGAGCCATGCTTGGTTAAAGGAACAAAATCTGCCTGACCACGTTAAAGCAAAATTATTAGATGCTCCTTTACAACATGATACCTTGTTTGGTGTTAAGGCAGAAGAGGTGTTAAAGAAAATGGAGGATAAAGCTAAATCTATGCAAATGGTCAAGGATTTCTTACAGGTACAGCCACCTAGATTTAGCAGACACTGGCTACAAAGAATTGGTCCTTTCCAGTCTCACACAGACCTCAAAGGAGCAGATCCAGATGCCCTAGAGGCAGATCACAGCCGCAAGGATCCCACAGATCTAAGCAGTGGTGTGCTTCTACCTCCAAAGATGGAGAGGACAAATCACAATCATACAGGAAACAGTCCCAATGACTTCCCCCTGCCTGCGCCAAGCACTTATCTTCTGGTAGCACCCTTAGGGGGAAAATTAGCACTTTTTTCTCAAAATTGGCACATTATAACCCAGGACAAATGGGTTCTAGACAGTGTCACAAGGCTACAAGTTTCATTTCCATACCCTGCCAAGGGCAAACGGTTGGCCAGACCTGCCAAAAAATCAATGGACAGAGGCTCAAAAACAAGTCGCAGCTCTCATGGACATGAGGGCTATTCAACAAGTGCCTCAGCAAGAGCAGGGACAAGGATTTTACTCAAGACTGTTCTTGGTACCAAGAAAGGATCAAGCATGGAGACCAATACTGGACCTATCTGTTCTAAACACTTTCCTGAATTTACCAAAATTCAAGATGTTGACCTTACAGCAGCTTCTGCCCATGCCGGGCAGCAAGGCTTGGCTCGTGACTTTAGACCTAAGAGGCATACCTGTATGTCCCAATCAGACAATCATGCAGAAGATACCTCCAATTCAAGGCTGGTTCAAAGCTTTAACAATTCTCTGCACTGCCCTTTGGCTTATCTACTGCACCCAGGGTCTTCACAAAGTGCCTGGCACCAGTAATTGCTTACTGCAGACAAAGAGGAATACAAATATATCCTTACTTGGATGACTGCATCAGGACATTCTACTACAGCATCTGACTTTTGTGATAAGGCTTTTAACATGCCTAGGGTACACAGTCAACAAAAATAATCAAAACTAGTACCCTCTCAAGAGATAATATTCCTGGGTGCAAGCTTAAATACAACTGCCCAGATAGCTTATCTCACTCCAGACAAACAAAGGCAACTGACTACCTATTTCAAGGAATTGGCTATCTCACTCCAGACAAACAAAGGCAACTGACTACCTATTTCAAGGAATTGGCAACAAAGGCCCAGTTATCTGCAAGAAAAATTCTGCAGGCTTTGGGCTTCATGGCATCCTGCATCTTACTAATTCCATATGCAAGACTGCATATGAGGAAAATTCAGTGGTACCTAAAAAGTGTCTAGACACAACATTGCCACAGCCTGGAAACAACGATTACTCTAATTCCCTGCCTGCAACAGGAATTTCGATGGTGGGCAAAGGCTTGTCACCAAAACAAGGGACAGCCATTCTCACTACCCCCAGCCAGGCAGAGCCTAATGACGGATGCATCAGATTATGCCTGGGGGGCACACATGGCAGGAAGAGGCATTCAGGGCACCTGGTCCACAAACCAAAAGCATCTACATATCAATCAAAAAGAGATGCTAGCTGTTCAAAATGCCCAGATAGCCTTCAAGGACCTACTTCATCCGGGACAACTACTGATAAAGACAGACAACACCATGGTCATGTGGTACATAAACAAGTGAGGGGGGCACTCATTCTTACCCCCTGTGCAGACTAGCCATGGCTTTATGGGACACAGCATTGACTTGCCATGTTCACCTGCAAGCACAGTTCCTGCCAGGAAAGGAAAATACTCTGGCAGACGAACTAAGCAGAAACCTCATGGATCTCCACAAGTGGCACCTGGATCCACAAGTCTTCAGCATGATAACAATGAAATGGGGACACCTGGACATAGATCTATTTGCCTCTCCTCAAAACAGTCAACTAAAAAGATTCTGCACAAGGACTTATCACAGACAAGCTTGGAAAGTGGACACCTTATGGACACCTTATCTTTCAACTGGACAAACCTATCAGTATACACCTTTCCTCCACTTCCTCTCCTCCCCGAGGTACTCCTAGAGATCAGGCAGGAGAAACCAAAAATGATTCTGATTGCCCCAGACTGGCCACGCCAGTATCCGATCTTAAGGACCTTGTCCCAATGCCCTGCCTGGACCTTACCTCAAATACCTCCTCTACTGTCCCAGCAAAGCAATCCGATTCTGCACAGCCAACTCAGGACCCTAAACCTGGCAGCATGGCAGATAATGTAGCCATACAAACCACACCTCTCAGTAAAGCTGTGATGGATGTCATTTTAGAAGCCAGAAGGCCTAGTACTAGAAAATCCTATTCTGGGAAATGCTGGGAAATGGAAGAGATTTTGCGCTTGGAACCAAGCTCAAGGAACTGATACAGCTGTCCCAAATATTCCTCAGATTTTGCAATATTTAACTGAGATGCTGAACAAAGGCCTATCTTTTTCATTTTCATCAATTAAAATCCATGCCTCTGCCATTTCGGCTCATTACAGTACAGAGCCACCACTCTTTTCTCATCCTAAGGCAGTACCTCAGAGGAGCCAAGAACTTAAGGCCTCCAAGGAGAATGCCAATACCTGCATGGGACTTCAATTATGTCTTGGAAAAACTCACCATACTGCCTTTTGAGCCAGCTGCTACTGCGGACATAAAGTTCTTATCTTGGAAAACAGCTCTGCTCCTAGCAATAACTTCTGCAAGATGAGTTTCAGAGCTACAGGCTCTCTCATGGCTGTGGAACCCTTTATCATTTTCTATCCAGACAGGGTCTCTCTGAGAACAAACCCTACATTTATGCCTAAGGTAGTAGCCAGTGTAGCCCTTAACCAAACAATTAATTTGCCAACATTTTATCCAAATTCACAGAACAAGGGAGAGAAAATTCTACATTCTTTGGACGTACACAGACAACTTAGATTCTATTTGGACAAAATTAAAGTTTTCAGAAAGACAGAGCAATTACTAGTGGCATACAGGTTCATAGGTAGGTACTAGGCTATCTGCCCGAGGGCATTTATAAAGCCTAGCCAGAGTGTGTCAGCATTCGCCGCCCCATTGATTAATTAACTGAGCCTCTGTCAAGCAGAGCTAATGAAGTGATCCCAGAGGTGTATTTTCTGTTACCTATCCACTCGTCAAGGCTTCTCTTGAAGAGCATTAGTGAGGGGCTCTGCCTAATGTACTGAGGAATTTTGTTGCAAAGAATGGGGAGTCTCTGTGACAGGAATCTATCCCTCCAGCATGTTCTATTTACTGTTGTGGCGAGGTTTACCTCACTAGAGCATGTGGCTCGCAGTGACTTGGATTTCGTTAGGTTGAGCATGTCCATCAATTCTGAGTTGGACATGGCTTTGTAAGTCAGGCATATATGTATATATATGTGTATGGAGATATATATATATATATATATATATATATATATATATATATATATATATATATATATATGTATATATATGTATATATATATATATATATATATATATATGTATATATATATATATATATATATATGTATATATATATATATATATATGTATATATATGTAAATATTTATGTGTATATATATGTAAATATATGTAAATATATATATATATATATATATATATATATATATAATATCTATGTGTGTGTGTGTGTATGTATATATATGTGTGTGTGTGTGTGTGTGTGTATATATATATATATATATATATATATATATATATATGGGTCTATATGACTTGGTCGACAGTTCATATGATCGACTGTTTATTTGGTCGACAGTTCATTTGATCGACAAGCATTTGCCCCCTTCCCCAATTTTGTGTGACCCTGGAGTTGATATATATAGTTAGGGGGGGTGTGGGGGGCACAGCCCCCCACAATGGGGGGTGTGGGGGGTGAAGCCCCCGACCTAAAATGAACTGTCGACCAAATGAACTGTCGACCAAATGAACTGTCGACCAAATGAACAGTCGATCATATGAACTGTCGACCAAGTCATATAGACCCATATATATATATATATATATATATATATATATACACATATATATATATATATATACACATATATATATATATATATATATATATATATATATATATAATATACACACACGCACACGCATATATATAGATATATATATATATATATATACCACAGCATCACAAGGAAAGGCTATCGCCAAGCAGACTATTTCAAAGTGGATAGGTCACTACATTCGTTTCTGCTGCTCACAGCATGGCAAACCAGTGCCTAAGGGCATTAGGCCACATTCAACCAGAGCTGCAGCCACTTCTGCAGTCTTTCTCAGGGGAGTACCAGCAAAGGACATTTTGGAGGCTGCTACTTGGAGTTCAGTCCATACCTTTACAAAACATTACAATCTGCCTCTTTACTCTAAATCCAGGGCAGGCTTTGCCACTGCAGTTCTGCAGGGCCTCATAGCTGCTCCTAATGCTGTTTAGCTCCAGCCCCCCAACCATAGCTTTGGGACTCAACCCAAATGTAATGACTGCAACAGTGAAACACAAAGAACATAGTATAGTTGTGTACACTTACCATAAATGTAGATGTTCGAGTGTATTCACTGTTGCAGTCCAGGTTACCCACCTACCACCCCCCTTATTTTTGCTGGAACTTATCTTTACTTCTCTAATCTATACAACCTAGTTGGTGTATTTGCTTATAGATGAAGGTAAAGCTTATTTTGGTGCATGTATGTTTTATTTACATCATTTTAGCCTACCTTTTTGGGGGCATCTGACATCTGGGGCAAGAAAAACTAAATAAAATGGCGTCTGCTGCATCTTTTATACCCCTGACGACCTGACGTCAGGGAAAAGGCGACAGCAACTGACACAGGTCCCAAGACTTTGGAATTCAGGCCGAGTGAGGGCAGCCTGCCAGCACGATAACCCAAATGTAATGACTGCAACAGTGAATTCACTCAAACATCTACATTTATGGTAAGTGTACACAACGTACTTTCTCCAACCAGCTGTACTTGGCAGCAAGCGGTGACAACATTGCCCTGACATCACCACCCAGCAGCCCACTGTGGTAACATTCATCTACCATCCCTTTTTGGCAGGAGCACTTCCTTAACATCCTCACCGTGCAGTAAATCGCACCAACACACCTTTGTGAACCCTTTTCTGGGTGGTGCAGACACACTAGCAGATGTCTTCTGTCACCACTTCACAGTAACTGTTGTAGTAAATGGATTTCCCATACATGGAGGGACCTTGCCATTGTTGAATTTCAACAATGAAATTACTTATCGCCCTGGATAAAAGGGGTGGGCAAAACCTGTCACAATCCCCACATAGGGAGCTTTGCCCCTATATCTTGTTACTTAGTATAACATCCTTCAATGCTGCACAGCCTCAGAGAAACTTAAAATTGACAAATGTAGTCCATCAGGAAACAGGTCTCAATGTACTGTACGGATGTTCTTCGTTCCCCATTGCTGCAGTCCTTACTATTGGGTATAGTCCGCGTCCAGTCGGCCCGAATACCAGAGTATAAGGCTGACGTCGGTCAGGGCGCATTAGACTGACGTCAGTACGTCAGGGTACTAATGCGCATGACCGACGTCATATCCTCAGTCTTTTTTGCCGCATGGTCCGATGCAGAAGCAGTTTTGCGAGTGCAGGTTGGCGTTCTGAAATATTTCCGAAACCGGAGTTTCAGACCGAAACAGAGTTGGCTAAGTACCCGCTAGAACATTTTGGTTTTTCTTGCCTCAGTATTTAACCGGATGTCAGAAAAGTGAATAACTGTATTTCTTGTGGGAAACAGATACCTCATAGGGATTACCATACCTTGTGTATACCTTGTTTAGGGCCTGAGCACGACGTTGTTGGTTGCCGCTCTTGTGCTAGGTTTAACAAACGCACTATTAAGAGGAGGTTAGACTGTGCCAGGTTAGTGTTTGGGAAGCGTTGCAATTATAAAATGCCGCCGGATGCTCCGCCCGCTGGCCCAAGAAGCACATGGACAAAACAGCGAAACCTAGGGTTGATGAACCGGCAGTCCCGGACGCCGGTTCTTTAGAAGGCTCAGTGGAGCCAGAGGTTTTGCCAGGAGTTTCCATGGAGTCTCAGGCAGAAACTTTACTGTTACAGGATGTGCCTTCTCAGGAGGTAGGCCAGGCTGAGGGGCTTCTCAGGTAACTGTTCTTCCCTCTCTTCCCAAGGTAGTTAGAGCCTCTCCTTCTGTTGCCAAAACTTCTTTGAGAGGTAGGCCTAGTTCAGCTTCAGTGGGGGCTTCTCCTAGCATTTCGGTTCTGTACCTAAGAAACATATGCTTAAAATGGCAGAAGATTTGATTACTATGATTAGAGGTTCTATGCCCCGCCTGATAAGAGGCCTAGGGTGGAACCGGAGTTTGATAGTTTTGAACAGTGTTCAGAGGCTTCAGAGTCTTCTGCGGAAGACTTGCAGGAGTATCCTACTTATTCTGATTCTGTTGTGGATGATTCCACTCCTACAGCTTCTCCTCCTGAGGATTTCTCATTTTCAGAGACTCTGCATTCCATGAGGGAGCACTTTAAATGGGAAGGCCAGGATTACTCTGATTCCAGGAAAAGGCTTAGGGAATTCTTGTTTTTACCCCAGCATAGGCCCTTAGCTATTCCTCCTGTGTTGAATGTGGTGGAAGATGTTTTTGCAGAGGCTTCCCTGAACCCTGACTCTTTGCCTCCTGCTCCTGTTAAGCCTGATAGGTATTATAGGGTGCCCGAAGCTCATAAGTATTTGTTTAAGAGTCCTAGGGCGACCCAGAAACTATTTCTCAAGGGCCTAAAGGTGTTAAGGCTTCTGTGGTTAAAAATCCTGTTCCCACTGATAAAGAGGCAAGGGCTTTGGATAGGTGGGGAAAGAAAGTGTATACTTCTTCCACTCTAGCCATGAGAGCGTTGAATTGTCAGTTTCACATGCTAAAATATCAGAATTATCTCCTTTCACAATTAAAATCTAAGGTGGATGCTTTGGCGGAAGGTATTGAGTGTAAAGAGTTGCTGGATTTGGTTCATGTGTCTGAACAAGTGGGTAAGCATTCTTTGCAATGTGGTTTTGATGCTGTACAGGCCTCCTCGAGGGTGGCTGCTACTAGTTCTGTTCTTCGCAGGCATGCCTGGTTGAAGGATCAGAATTTAGCTGAGCATGTTAAGACAAGGATTTTGGATGCTCCTTTACAGTCTGATGTGTTGTTTGGATCGCCTGTGGAAGCAGTTTTAAAGAAAATGGAGGACAAAGCTAAGTCTATGCAAACTGTTAAAGATTTTTTGCAGGTGCAGCCACCCAAGTTTAGTAGAAATTGGCCTGCTAAGGGGTGGACATATCCTGCTTATGATTCCCAGTCTAGGGGTAGGTCTAGACGTGGTAGGGGCAGGGCTCAAGGTTCTTTAGGCCTAGAACAGGAGTTCACCTGCTCAGACTTCTGGTGAGGGCAGGGGTCAGTCCTTTCGTAAACAGACCCAATGACCTGTCTTTTCAGCTGCCAGTAGATTCTCGTTTGGCAGCTCCTTTGGGAGGAAGACTGTCTCTTTTCAAAGAAAATTGGGATTTAATTACTCAAGACAAATGGGTGTTGGATATCATTCACCACGGTTACAGATTTTATTTCCATACAATGCCCCTTTCAAAGGCATGCCAGACGTTCCTCCTCCACAAAGAAAGGAGGCTCACAAGCAAGTTTCTCAGTTACTCCAGATGGGGGCCATTCAGCCAGTCCCTGTATCAGAAAGGGGCCTAGGATTTTATTCTCGCCTGTTCCTAGTACCAAAGAAGGGGAACACGTGGAGACCAATTTTGGATTTATCTCTCCTCAACACTTTTCTGGACATTCCCAAGTTCAAGATGTTGGCGTTACAACAGCTTTTACCTCTGCTGGGCAAAGATCACTGGATGGTAACTTTAGATCTCAAGGAAGCTTACCTTCATGTGCCTATAAGGCTAAGTTGCAGGAAGTATCTGCGGTTTCGAGCTGGAAATTCTCATTATCAGTTCTCTGCATTGCCCTTTGGCTTATCTACTGCGCCCAGAGTATTCACAAAGGTTCTGGCTCCAGTGATAGCTTACTTCAGGCTTCAAGGAATTCAAATCTATCCTTACTTGGACGACTGCCTGATTCTGGCTCAAGAAAAGGAAGACCTTCTACAGCATCTGGAATATGTTATAGCAGTGCTAAGATGCCTAGGGTATTCTGTGAACGAAATAAAGTCCAGTCTAGTACCCTCTCAAGACATGTGCTTTCTGGGTGTGAGACTGAATACAGCAGCCCAGATGGCCTTTTAACCCCGGACAAACAAAAGAGTCTGTCACTTTACTTCCATCAACTATCTCATCAGTCCGTGCTGACTGCAAGGACAGTCCTTCAAGCATTAGGGTTCATGGCATCTTGTATTCTGGTGCTTCCCAATGCCAAACTGCATATGAGGAAGCTACAATGGTATCTCAAAATGTATGGACACAGCACTGCCAGGATTTGGACACTGTCATTCAAATAATACCTTGCCTTCAAAAAGAATTTTTGTGGTGGGCTCAGGAATGTCACCTAAACAAGGGACTCTCTGTGACCCGGCCAGAGGCGAGTCAGATTTTAACGACAGATGCCTCGGACATTGCTTGGGGAGCTCATCTAAATGGAAAGTGGATACAAGACAAGTGGCCTGCCAGACTACAGCATCTACATATCAACATGAAGGAGATGTTAGCAGTCCAGTTTGCATTAATGGCTTTCAAGGAGTTACTTCTTCCAGGGCAGGTGTTGATTCTAACAGACAACACAACTGTCATGTGGTACATCAACAAGCAAGGGGGAACACATTCTTATCCTCTATGCAGGCAAGCAATGATTTTATGGGAGACTGCGCTAAGCTTGCAACTAACTCTTCAGGCAAGGTTTCTGCCGAGCACAGAACTCCTTAGCAGATGTGTTAAGCAGACAAATCATGGATCCCCACGAATGGAAACTGGATCTTCATGTATTTCGAAAATTGACAGTGTCATGGGGAACTCCAGACATAGATCTGTTCGCTTCTCCACTAAACCACCAGCTGCCACAGTATTGCACAAAGGGGTTTCATCACACAGCTTGGAAAGTGGATGCTCTGTCTTTCAGTTGGAAAAACCTTCATGTGTATGCCTTTCCTCCTCTGCCTCTTCTTCCAAAGGTACTATTAAAGGTCAGACAAGACAGGCCAAGGATGATTTTGATAGCTCCAGGTTGGCCTCGGCAACACTGGTACCCACTACTACGGAGTCTGGTAAGGAAGCCTCCATGGCCTTTACCTCTGATTCCTCATCTGTTATCTCAGAAGGATGGTCATCTGCTCAATGTCAAGCTTCACTCTCTTCATCTAACAGCCTGGCATATTCTGTGTTGAAACGCAGCAGGTCTCAACTTCCTCAACAAGTTTTAAATGTGATTATGGAAGCTAGAAGACCTAGTACAAGGAAAGTGTACGCAGAAAAATGGAAGAGATTTTTATTTTGGAGTACAGCAAAGAATTTGCAGGTTTCTGAGCCTAATTTGAGTGTGGCTCTTCAATATCTTACTGAGTTATTGGACAAAGGTTTGTCCTTCTCTTCCATTAAGATTCATGCTGCAGCAATTTCAGCTCACTATGATTGTGACCCACCATTGTTTTCGCATCCTTTGTTCAAGCAGTTTCTTAGAGGGGCAAAGAATATAAGACCCCCACGTAGAGCTCCTACTCCTGCTTGGGATCTCAATTTTGTGTTGGAAAAACTTACTCTACAACCTTTTGAGCCTCGGCTACTGCTGAATTGAAATACTTGTCATGGAAGACTGCTTTTCTGTTGGCTATTACTTCTGCAAGAAGGGTGTCTGAGTTGCAGGCCCTTATGGCAGTAGAGCCATTTTGATTTTCCATAAGGATAGGGTATCATTACGTACTAATCCTTCCTTTATGCCTAAGGTGGTTTCTAGTGTGGCTTTAAACCAAACTATTCATTTGCCTACTTTTTATGCAGACCCCCAAAATAAAGGGGAAAAGATTTTGCACACTTTAGATGTACACAGGCAATTGCGTTATTATTTAAGCAGGACTAAGGATTTCAGGCAGTCTCAGCAGTTGTTTGTTTCTTTTTTGCTTTGAGTTCACAGGGCAAGCCTGTGTCAAAACAAACTATTTCTAGGTGGATTGGCTTTTGCATTGCATTTTGTTATTCCCATCATGGCAAGGAGATTCCAGCTGGGATTAGGCCTCATTCCACTAGGGCTACTGCCACTTCAACAGCATTTCTAAGCCGGGTGGCAACTAAGGATATTTTGGAAGCGGCTACTTGGAGTTCAGTGCATACTTTCTCTAAGCATTATCACCTTCCTATCTACTCTAAGTCTAGGGCTGGTTTTGCCACAGCTGTTTTGCAAGGCATGTTGTCAGCTCCTGCTTCTTTATGATTTGCCAGCCTCCCTTACCTCTGCTTTGGGATTCTACCCAATAGTAAGGACTGCAGCAATGGGGAGCGAAGAACATAGTACAGTTTTGTACCTACCATAAATGTAGATGTTCGAGGATCCCCATTGCTGCAGTCCAATTTACCCTCCCTCCTTCCCCTCTGTGTTTAGGGGTGGTTGTGTAGGTGAGGTTACATGCTTATATTTTTGT
This sequence comes from Protopterus annectens, assembly GCF_019279795.1. Taxonomy (NCBI): domain Eukaryota; kingdom Metazoa; phylum Chordata; order Ceratodontiformes; family Protopteridae; genus Protopterus; species Protopterus annectens. The sequence continues at coordinate 425,092,593 of NC_056749.1, forward strand.
ATATATTCTTGTATATATTGTACATATTTTTGGTGCAGGTATTTTGGGCCTTGTCTTTTTAGGGTCTTCTGACATCTGGGGCAAGAAAAGACTGAGGATATGACGTCGGTCATGCGCATTAGTACCCTGACGTACTGACGTCAGTCTAATGCGCCCTGACCGACGTCAGCCTTATACTCTGGTATTCGGGCCGACTGGACGCGGACTATACCCAATAGTAAGGACTGCAGCAATGGGGATCCTCGAACATCTACATTTATGGTAGGTACAAAACTGTACTTTACCAGTGTTGCCACTCTCTTCTAGTACAGAGAAACTGCAGTGACACACCTGTAAATACCCACTCATCACAGCAGAGTGGGCCAGTTTGCTTTGACTACATGACACAATATATAAAAAAAATCATTGTTTCATGATGCCTAGAAATCTAGAAGTAACACAACAGAACACAACAGAAAGTCATATTCTTTCCCCAACTGCCTATGTCTTCCATCTGCTTTAGTCCCTCATCTCTCCCCTTAGCATCCCCCCCCCCCATA